>NC_056725.1:24217209-24517209 GCF_019279795.1 Protopterus annectens
CCTCTGAGTATGTTTTTGTGTGTTTATGTGTTTGGTTTGCTGTCGTGGTAGGTCTATGTGAGACTGGAATTGTAGTGAGTGTGGTTTCCTTCTCCTCCTGACTGGTTTCGCCAGTACTGAGTTGAGAGAGATTAGCCTCCAGTATGGCTATATGGTTGCATCTCTCACATGTGTTGGAATTTGTTGGGAGGAGGAGAGGGTTGTCTGTGTACATGAGGCAGTTGTAACATTGCCTCAAGATTCCCAGATTCACCAGCTGGACCGGAGAGGAGATTGACAACTGACCTTTGGACATGCTAGAATAGTATTGGGAATTCCTTTATAATTGAAAAAAGGGCCAATGGGGAACAAGGTACTCAAGGGGAGTTTGTGAGGGTGTAGTGCTTTTAATTTTTTAGTGCTGACTTATATAATTGCTTTAGTGAGCAAGTGCCAGGTAACTTAAATGCAATGTGTTACAGGTAACTTAAATGCAAAAACGACAAACAGTAACTTTCAAGTGACACAAGGAAATAAGTACAGTAAGCAATGCAGATATCACTAGGGATCCACAGAAGCGCTGAAAATCCGCGTTTTAGGTGGAATTAGCGTTTCAGGAAAATAAGCAAACAAACAACAAGCATACAAACAAAGCTAGATTCAGCAGGCCTGGATCTAGTCTATGCTACAGCAAACAAGGTGTACCAGTTTCAGTAAGAAACAGTTCAAATATGAAGGCACTATAAGCCTTTAACTAGAAATTCCCAGCTCAGAAGGGCAGAGTCCAGCCTCTCCTCCCACAAGAGTGCAGACCACAAACTCTTTTAATGTAAAATAACTGGCCTGAAGCCCAAGTGCTTAAACCAGAATTAATACACTTTTAGAATAACAGACACTGAGCCCTCAATCAGCAGTTCCCAACTTAGAAGGATGTAAGCTACCTGTTCTGCCACTACAGTGCAGACCACAAACCTTCTTAATGTAAAACAACTGGCTTGAAGCCCAAGTGCTTAAACCAGAATTAATACACTTTTAGAATAACAGACACTGAGCCCTCAATCAGCAGTTCCCAACTTAGAAGGATGTAAGCTACCTGTCCTGTTGCATAATGGTTAGTTATGCAAGATAAAATGTGTACATGGACATCACAAGACTTTCATATGGTGAGGCAGTGGTGATTTTGAAATGCAAGTCAAATTACTATTTTTGGTCCATTAACAATGTTCTGTTTACAGCACTGTTAAAATGTTGACTATTTCAGGCAAACAGGCTAGCTCTGAGAAAGTAGCTAGTTTGAATTTGCAAAACACTGCGTTTCCAATTACTCTGAACTATGCATCCCTGTTTCGTGACAGGAGGCCATGGTGCTGCATAAATAAGTGTCCCACTGTCAGAAAGTAAAAGCTAGAACTAAAACAGTAAATGAGTCAAGTCTCCTGTGGTGAGGTGTTAATCAAAGCAACAACAGGTCAAATTACCTTTAGCAGTTTGACAGCTGGAGGGGAGGAGATCTAAAGAACTACAGCTCAGACAAGACAAAAGAGTGCAAATTAACATCTATCTAAAGAAGCAGCAGTAAAAACACTTAGAAAAGTCTGTTCTCTGTCTTTGTCTCACTTACTTTATTAAGTAGTCATTGAACAGCAGGATATTTTAGTTGAAATTTACAAAATGAAAGACCCCAGTGTATGCATGTAAAATAAATGCAGTGACAGTAGCTTCTGAACAAATAAGCTTGCATTATGTAATGTGTTAAGGACAAACACTGAATTCTGGGATACGTGGAGGTTTGCAAACATTTTAACTCTCATCAAGATGCTAGACCCTATGTGGCCAGACTCTGAAATTGCATATAAAAATATTTAAAAACCTATAGAGTCCCACAGTGGTGTTAAAATATTGGAAACCTCTAAACATGACGAAATAAACATGTTTTTTAAGTTTGTGCCTGCGGTTCTCTTTTAACAATATTTAAAAACTGTGCAAAACGCATAAAAATATGCATCACTACAAATTTCATATAAATGTAATCTCTAACTGTTAAACATTAAGATTAATTTGCAGGTTCATGCCACTAGGTTGTAAAGTCCTATAATTAATGATAAACTTTGTTTCCATTTCCAAAAGCATATGAAAAATCAACCCCTGTGTCCAAATGTGGTCTAGCTAAGATGCTGAAGAAAAAACTAACCTCAGACTCTGCATGAAAATGCTGGACCACAGGGCTATCCAAGCATCTGTTTCTAATGTCCCCCAAATGTTCAAGCATGTGTATTTTAACCATTCTTTTAGTTTGGCCCATGTACCACTTAGTGTGCACCCACATCTCCACAGGTATGGCAATTAAATCTATTAATCAACCTATACATTCTCCCATTGATTCTACTGCCACATACATACTTTGCATCTATCACAAGAAAAAGATCCCAAGTGTATCCCCCTCCTCTTGTGGTTTCTTCAAATTCAGTATTTCTTAATTTTATTAATTTAAAAATCTGTGATAGGAGAGTATAACCCTTTCTGTGTTAAGTCTCTCCACAATAAGTAAAAGTATGACTTTGTCATTGTCCATGTTGGTGTGAATGACTTGAGATATACCTCCCTGGACTATATGAAGTGAGACATGTTTGCGTTCTCAGAGTATGCGTCCCAGGCAGGTGTGACCCTAACTGTAAGCAGCATCCTACCTTCACCAAGAATGTTACCACAATACCAACAAAAAATAATTGACTTCAACAATTGGCTTAGTTTCTGGTGTCATTCCAAGGGAATCCAGTATGTGTCTGCCTGGGATGACCTCCACCTGTCACTACTGGGATTCTGGATCTTGGCCAAGGCTCCTACCTCCCCCATTGTGCCATTTTTTAGGCAATGTCTTAAGACAAATCTTCCAACATAAAAATCTGTCAAAAAAACAAATTGAAGGCCATGCTGCTTAACACTAGGAGCCTTAACCTGAAAATGCACTCACTGGAGGCTCTCCTCGCACTGGAAGATGCTGATGTCTGTACAGTCACAGAAACCTGGTTCAGGGCTGTGGAGAGCACTCCTGTCTTACCAGGCTATACCTCATTCTACACATTCTGACCCTAAAATGAAGTAGAGAAGACTAAGGGTGGTGGGAGTCTCTATCTTCATTAAAGACAGGCACACCACCAGACTGGTCTGCCAGTATAGCACACTGGAACTGACAGTTGGCAAGACACCCATCTAAGTTATAGCCAGCTATAGACCCCCCTTCCATGACTCAGGACACCCACTCCTCTTACCTGGATATACCTGACTCCATCAAGGTACCCCCTAACACCCTGATCCTTAGTGATTTCAACTACCGCACCATAGACTGGGTGAACTATTCCTACACTAATGCACTCACTCAACGATTCCTTGACTTCATCAGTTCTAAGGCACTAGACCATCTCAACTCATCCCCCACAAGGGGAGATAACATTCTGGACTTGGTTCTCACCAACATGGGCAACCACTGCACCACTCCCATAATGTGTTCTTCCCTGGTGAGATCAGATCATTGGACTGTCTTGTTCGAAGTTTCTATCCCATCCAACCCTCCTAGATGTAATCAAGCTATAAAACTTCTCAAAAGCTGACTACAACCTCCTAAGGGAGGGTATCTGTAGCTTCACACCACCACCACCCTCAGAGGATGCAGACAACTATCACCAGTGCAGTATAGAAGCACCTGTACAACTGCATGGGCTCAGCCATACCCAGCAGAAGTAAACCCTGCTCCTCAAGGAAACACAGACCTGTTTGGTAGACATCCTTAATCAACAGGCTTTACAACAAAAGGAAGAAACTGTGGTCCAGGGGTAAAAAGGAACAATTTCCAAATTGGAAAAACTTCCTCCCGTAGCCTCAGTAAGCAAATTAGATCACTAATGAAAACCTCCAAAGCCAATTATAAATCAAAACTAGCTTCCAAAACAAAGGAAAACCACAAAGCCTTCTTCATTTGTCAGGAACCTCCACGACAAAGCCCAGGTTTGTTCCGAATTAGTACTTAACAGTATCACATACACTGATCCTGTTGACTTAGCAAAGCTGTTCAGAGCAAACGTTACCCCCCTGTCTTGCCAAAGGCCCTTTCAGCATCCCTGATACTTGTCCTGCACCTCACTTCTCTGTAGATCAAGTGTTAAAGGCCCTATCCAAGGCAAAGAGCACAGTTTCCATGGGACCTGATAGTATGCCCGGCTGTATTCTGCACCATCTCCAGCAAGAACTGGCTTCACCATTGAGCACCCTATTCAACCAAAGCCTAAGTACAGGCTTCATTCCAACAGAGTGGAGAACTGCCATTGTCATCCCCTTGGTGGTGCCACTACTGACCCTGGAAACTATCGCCTCATTAGCTTGACAAGTCTGATCTGTAAAGCTATGGAGTGTATTATTATGGATCTCAAACAAGAACATAGGCAATCTCCAAGCACTTGACCCCACCCAGTTAGGATTTGTCAAGGGTAGATCTTGCCTGTTGAACCTGGTTGACTTTTTTGAGACTGTCACTGGCCCTGGATGAGGGAAACTCAGTACATACAGCTTACCTTGGCTTGGCCAAGGCCTTTGACACAATCCTCCACTCGGGCATCATCCAAAAGCGATACAACTTGGTGTCAACCCATATCTCATCAGGAGGGTGGCTAACTGGCTCACCAACAAGACCCTCAAGGTCTCAATAGGCACCTCCACCTCCAATAGCAGACCTGTCACTAGTGGAGTTCCCCAGGGGTTTGTCCTGGGACCCCTACTGTTTTTATTTAATTATTTATTTTACATTTGTTGACCGGGCTAGTCTAGCTGGATATATGTCCATTTTCAGTAGAGGCCTGGGGAGAAAAGCTCCAAGGGTAAGATTACAAGTATAAAACAGACATAAACAATGGTAATACAAGTTTTACAAACAAAGCAACTAAGTAGGCAACAATAATTTCAACATAGCAAACCAAATATAATGTATGCATAAGAAAAAAATGGTTAATTTTTTTTTTTTTTTTTACATTAGTCAAAAAGTATTCATATAAAGTCAATTGTGTAAGGTTAGAGAGGATAGAAGAGGAAGGAGTGAAATTACCCTGGGTCGGTGCAGGAGCATAGCCAGTATTTGTTGAGATGATTTTTCAGTTGTCTTTTAAAAAGTGGGAGAGAGCACAAAGATGTGATGTCAGAGGGTAATTTATTCCACATTTTTCCAACAGAGTTGGAAAAGAGGCAGTCCCCTGCAGAGTTATTAGGTTTTGTTATATTAATCAGTAGTTTGTTGGAAGAACGTAGATGCTTCAGGTTGTTGTAAGGTGAAATGAGGTTAGAGAGTATAGGCATTTTAGTTGGTTGGTATAGGATAGCTATTAGGAGCTGGTGAAATAGGAGCTGGTTAGGAAGTTCAAGCCAACCTAGTTCTCTTAGGTTCAGGCAGTGGTGAGTTCTAAATGGAGTTCCTGTTGCAAATCGAGCAATTTATGGTAAGATTTTGCTAGTTTATTGATGTTGTTTTTGGAGAGGTTAGTGAATATGGCAGATGCACATAGTAGAGAAGAGATAAGATGGGATCTGGCTAAGGTTTTTCTTGATTCTGGTGTAAGGAAGGCTTTGATTCTGTAAAGGGATCCAATTTTCTTATTAACTAATTTTATTGTATTATTGATGTGTGTATCAAAGCTGAGGTTGTTGTCAGTGGTTATTCCTAGTAGTTTTGTAGTTGATTTTGGGGAAATAAAGGTGTTGTCAGTGGAAGTAAGAGTGAAGTTTAGGGGGGTAGATCTGTGGGAAGGTGAGAACAATAGCAGTTTGGTTTTTTTGGGATTGAGAAGTAGGCAGCGGTCAGTGAACCATTGTTCGACTGTGGTAAAAGCTTTTTGGGTGATTGGGTGTAGTTCGGTTTGTGTATTGGCAGAGCAGATAATAGTAGAATCATCAGCATATTGTATGCAGATAGTGTTTGGGATAGCTGAATGGAGGTCATTAATAAAGATAGAAAATAAAAGGGGGCCTAGGATAGAGTCTTGAGGAACTCCTAGTGAGATTGGGAGATTAGATAACTTATTTTTCCAGAGAACAGCTTGTTGACGGTTTTCTAGGTAAGATGTAAACCAAGTTAAGGAAGGAGCATCAAGTGAGAGGGATTTAAGAATGCGCAGAAGAAGTTTATGGTTAACCATGTCAAAGGCTTTAGATAAGTCAATGAAGACTGAAGATGATAGGATATTATTGTTCCGGTTATAATTAATAGAGTTGGTAAAGGAGAGTAAGGCTGTAGTAGTACTATGGGAAGGTCTGAATCCATGTTGGCAGTTAGCAAGTAGGTTGTTATTTGCTGCCTAAAGAGTTAACACTAATCTCATCCCTACCTCTCTTCAAGCAACAAATCAAACTACATTTCCAAAACCACTGGCTCTGTTCTTGTAGTACTCCAGGCTAACTTTCCAAAACCACTGGCTCTGTTCTTGTAGTACTCCAGGCTAACTTTCCAAAACCACTGGCTCTGTTCTTGTAGTACTCCAGGCTAACTTTCCAAAACCACTGGCTCTGTTCTTGTAGTACTCCAGGCTAACCTCCCTCTCCTTACTCTCTCCTAACCTTTAACCCTTCATTTTCCTGAAAACTAACGTCTACCCTGCTTCCCTTCCCTGCTGTCCTCTTATGCTCTGACCTACATCTACCATCTCTCCCACCTCGTCTTGACTGTCTTTTTTCTTCTCCTCTCTTACTTATGATTCTGGCCTTGTGCCAGTTCTTTTCTTTCCTTCATACTCCTTCTACTTCTCTTCCCTTCGAGCTTTTAATGTAATCTTCTTGGCTGTTGCCTTACTGCATAACCATATGTTTTAGGTAAACTTGCTTTGAAATCGACAGAACATTGTGTATGAGTTTAAATTTTTGAGTTCCTTTAATGTATGCTGATTTTTGATTACTAGTTGATTTAAATGTATATTTTTATGTGTAAGTCTTTATTAACAATTTGTCTATCTGTCTTGCTTATGTTATTTGTGGAGATTTTCTCCCCGGGCCTCTACTGAAAATGGACATATATCCAGCTAGACTAGCCCGGTCAACAAATGTAAAATAAAAAATAAAATAATAAATAATATTTAGGAGGTGGTTAAGAAGTTGTTTGTGAATACATTTTTCCATTATTTTAGCAATAGGTGATAGTAGTGCTATAGGACGGAAGTTAGAGTGGTCGTTGGACTTACCCCCTTTGTGTAGTGGGATGATATGAGATATCTTCCAAATAGTTGGTAAAATTCCTTCCTGTATAGATCTATTTATCAGAATAGAGATGGGATAGGCAATGGCTTTAGTGCCTATTTGCAGGTATTCTGCAGGGAGTTGTTTGGCATATACTACTCAGAGGTCCAGGCAAAGAGAAAAGACCTGTGTCTGACCAGGTTTGTGAATGGCTAAGTTGGGTACTGTCTTTGACTCCTTAGATGATGTTAAAATACTGCAAGAGGGTCTCACAGCAAATCATGACTGGTGCCAAAGTCATGGCCTCAAGCTAAGCACAAAAAAAAAGTATCATAATACCATTCGGCAGAAACATGGCCCCTACTAATTACCACAAAAACAGCAACCCCCTAAACACACAACCTGTGGTGAGATACCTGGGTACTCAGGTTGATAACAAGCTCACATTCAACCATCATGTAGCGGCAGTGGTCAGAAGAGCCTTTTACTTGGTTCATCTCATAAGTAAAGGGATTGCATCCAGAAAAAAGGAGGTTATTACCTCTCTATACTCCTCCCTCATTATACCAATAATTGAGCATAATGCCCTGTTTGGTGTTTATCTCTTCAAACATCTGCTCCAACTGGAAGGGCCACAGAAATACCTCACAAAGAGAATCCATGGCCTCCAACACCTGTCCTATGTGGACAGGCTCAAATCACTATCACTCTGCTCGATATTGTACAGATTGCTCAGAGGTGATATGTGTCTTGCCTACAAGGCAGTCTTGGACCCTGCCCTATTAGAGATGCTCCATATCCTTAAGTCTAACTCCTCATGCAGTACCAGATGGAAAGGCCTGAATCTAATATGCAACATCAACAAAACCTGCTGAAGAGACAGGTTTGTCTCCCAGAGGCTGCCCCGTCTCTTGAATAGACTTCCCATACACATCAAACAGAGTACCTCACTGATACTCTTCAAGTGCAACCTTGATAAGTGGATGGAAACCACAAATTTGTCCCAGGGATTCCACCTGTGTCCCTCATTGACAGGGATGACAAGTGCTGACTGAGGTTTCTTTTTGAGGATAAACTCTTGGCTAGGCTTGTAAGGGCCCCAGGGCCATTAGCTTAGTAACTTCCTATGATCCTATGAAACAATTTACCTATTGCCTCATCCTGAGTGACAGTAGGCCATAAATTGTTTATGTCTTACATAATAACTTTTGAATAATTTCCACTACCTCTCTTTTTAGCAGGCAGGTGGAAAATAGCCATTGTCTCATTTTTACTTCATTACCCTGCATTTTTATCTTAGTTTTTATTGGAGTCATACCTCTCAACTATACAGATTTTCACAGAATGTCCAGATTTTTGCCTCGTATTTCTGGTGTGTTCCTCCTAAAATCTGTACTTTTATGGCAAATAGCTGAGGATTGAAGTAATTGAATAATGACAAACATATGAGTTTAAGATTCCACATCCTTCAGGAAAAGTCAGTCTGTCCCTACTTGTCCCTCATCATTTTAGGCTTTGTCCAGATTTTTTGCTCTAAGACGTTGAGAGGTATGATTAGAGTATGATCTGAAATAATTATTGGATGTGTGTTGAAGCTTTCAATTAAATGCACATGTTCCTGTGAAATATAACTTCTATCTAGTCTTTCCCAGTTATTGTACCCTGGGGAATAATATGTATTCTTTCCAAGTTCCTATTGCAGAATTCACATATTCCATACCAGATATTTCATAAATTTCTTCAAATGTCTACCCCCTTTTATTATATTACCCTTCTTAGCTACCCCAGATACATACTCACTGTTGCAAATCAAGTTCCAGTCCAACCTATAAGTCGCATTCCTTGCTGAAAGCTGATTATTTCTCCCAAAAATGTCTTAATCTTTATAATAGCAGTTTTAGGTGGAACATAAATACTTGCCAGCGTAATCCTCCTTCCTTGCCAATAGCCCAATTACCTCAAATCTGCCATTATTTTCTTTTTTCCTCTTCTATCACTATTGGAGCTCCTGTAGAAATTAGCATAATTACACTCCTTTCCTTTGTCCCCAATATTCTGCTGAATATCTGTCCTGAAATCCTTTCTTTATCAAATTTGCATGCTCTTTACAAATAAGTTTCCTCCAGCATTGCTATTTGCATTCTGCATTTCTTAATATAACTCGGTACTCACCTTTTTGTTTATACCTATAAGGTGATTTATGTTTCAAGATGATATGGACAGCGTATCTATACTTGCTGCTCACCTACCATACATGAAAGTTTTTTTGAATGTGTATTTCCAGCTTTTATGTTACAAGCCCACACTAATGTTTGGCAGGCTGATCTTTTATATAGCTGTTTCTTGTCATTTCCATTTGAACCTATGTCACATTTCATTAAAAAAATGTTTTAATAAAAACTCTGAAACAAAATACTAATTACATTTTCAGAACCCCCCCACAACCTAATAACTTAGACCAAACATAAGAAAAAGTGTACATCTTTAAAAATTAAGTTTAACCCTCCAGATAGGAAAAAATGCCCCAAATTGATAGCTGCATCTACAGGTATTTCCTCTAGGGTTTGCCATCTGTCCCTCTTTGCAAAGGATGGTCGCTGTTTAGGCAGGTGTGTCATGCAATAAATAAATAAATAATGGCAAATGTCCTGAGATTTTAGACACAAAATATTTCCTAAGTTTTCTTTAATAGTTGCATAAAACAGGTGTTTTATATCTGAAACACCTGAATGTTGTAAGAAATAAAATAACTCAAATGCTACAAGAATAAGCTTTTATTCTGGTAAAAAGGGAAGTTCTGTTCTTTTGGCTATAAGTATGTTTTGTCTTTCAGAATCTCACATTTCTACAAAAACTGTCCTACTTTTGGCATTTGAAAAGTTGGCAACTCTAATTTCCTAACCTAAAATTAAGGTTACCCATGCTAAAGCACATGTTACAGCCTGTGCTCCAACTGACACTGATTAGTGTTTGTTCTTTTCTTATCTCTGTTCCCCTCCCAGATGTGAAAACAGCTTTCAGAAAACATTAACTTTTAGCCTTAAGAATAAGTCCACTGGCTATCTTTAAGGAAAACCAAATTATACACTGTTCTGTTAAATCCAATACAGTATTAAGGTCATTAGGGAAGCAGCTGTCTGTTATTAACTTCCAGTAATTTCAAACTCTATTTTCTTTTTTACTGAACTGCTTAACCCCTTGTGCCTTTAAATTTTTCATTTTCCTCAGATAAATTGTTCAGAATTCTCAATATTAGTTGCTTGCAGCTGCAGATGTTTCTTTTCATGAAAGCATAGTCAGTAATAAGAAAAAAAACAGCTACCAACTGTGCAGATGCATGAAGGAAACTTTGTTAATTTTACTCAGAACAGGACAGAATGTACAACTGCCTTCAGCTGCAGACTTCTTCGCTCCCACTGAACATTTGCTAATGAAAAAAAAATAATTTGTCTTATTTTTTAAGTCTACTTGCTTACAGAAGGCACATATTTATAAATTAAGCTAGGAGTATTAATCCAGACAGTCCCCTATGCAAAAATAAGAGAAAACATATCAACTCTACATATAATATAATCACTTGTCTTTTAAACCCCATCCCCAATCCAGCAGCCCAGCATAAGAGAATATTAAATTGGTTTTGTCCAGCCTTTCCTTTCATTACATTCTAAATCTTATATTTTTTACAACTAAAAAAATTACTCGTTCACCTTAATATCTTCAACTAAAAATATTACTTGTTCACCTTTAATATCTTTATCACATGTAACAGTCACTTCCTCCATTTACCTACATTTAAAATACCTCTGACTATATTACTACACAAAACAGCTTTACTATATAACATGCAGGTTATATCATGAGATGTTGTATGCAACTAGTATGAGGAACAAAAATATTTTACTTACAATTACGTTTTTTCCTTTTAGTGTGCTTCTAAACATTAATGGCATAAAGGGGTATATGCTTTACACTCCACCTGCAAGTTTAAGAAAGTCAACAAAAGTCCAATCTTTCTCAACCATTTTTTTCTTGCAAAGCCACATTTCACAAAAGTGATTAATGCTTTATAATCTTACATTTATTCAATAAATTTAGTGTTGCTGGTCTTCTTACTGTTCAACTACCTCTCTAAATAAGAGATTCTGTCTCAAGTCCAAGGAACTCATGATTCTTTTAGTCAACTCCTGTGCTTTTTTTCTGTCTCTCAAGCATTTTTCTTTGGAACACTGGAAAAGGTTTCACTGGCAAAGTCTATATATAAGTTTTATTGTCAGAAGAATGACAAGCTGGATCCCCTTATGTTTGATGACTCACTTATTGTTGGATGAACTTTTGTCTTTCCTACTTGGCCTCTTCTGTATACAAAATGTCTTTGATCTTCCAGGAAAATATTCTGAAGACAGCTGGATACATCAGCTTGAATTTCAAACTTGTCTCTCAGCATTTCCTGATTACTGAGATAAATTTGCTTTTCTTCTGTCTGGTGTACAGTGAATAACCATTTTCCATAAACACTCTGCTGTCCCAATTTTTAATAGTTTTCCCTTCTTCCATAGTTTTGTCAGGATCAACTCTTTCTGCTGGTATGATTGCATCTTTGCTAATAAAGGTCTTTACTGCTTTCTCATGGTCAGGTTTGGAGAATAAACTCAGTGTGCCCTTTCAAAAAAAAATATGCTGTGGAATATCAGTCTAGTTGCTTATTTGTGTTTTCATAAAATTAATACAGTTTGGCCCTTCCAGTTTCTCTGGTACAGCAAAAAATCTCATGTTTTCTTTGTGGACTCTTATCTTCTAATTTTACAAATTTTTAAATAGATGTTCTTGAATAACCTCATACTCAGCCAGCCTTTTCTTTGCTTCAGCCTCTAATTTTTGCAGTTTTGTCAGTTTTTCTGAATAGCTAGTTAAAATATTTTCTATTTTTCTAGCCTTTCATTTGAGTTGATATACTCCATTAAATGTCCATTTATTTTAATTACCTCTGAGTAAATCTGATTTATTTTTTCATCTAAATTACATGTCTTGCACAAAAGATGAAGCTTGAACTACATTTTGATGAATAGCTGCTGGATTCTTTCCAGTCAGTGTTTTTTCTTCACCTTTTCTAGTTGATTTTCTTTCAGGTTCTCTAAATTTCTTCTTTGCTGGCATTCAGGCGGAATACTTAATATCCAGTAACTTGATTTTAGTCAAGCTGGCAGAATTACTAGCTCTTATTTCTCAGTTTATTTTTTTCACACTGGGAGGGCTGCAATTAAACTGTTGATCAGTGTACAGCCAACTTGGAAATTGTTGTCCTTATAACAATTTTGGCTGTCATATTTTCCTTTCTATCTGACTGCTCATGGTATATTTGCTCACAGATGAGCATGCCTGTGGATTCCTATGCAAGACACTGGAATACAAAGACTGTGGGCCGGATTCACAAAACCTCTGTGTAAGACTTAATATGTCTTACTCAGAGGTTGCAGTTGAATGGTATGATGTCAGCATGCCATGCATATTCATGAGGGCATGCTGAATCATACCAAAGTCTAACACGGTCCATGTAGGAAAGTAGGGGGCATGTCCGATTGCCGAGTACAGCAAAGGGACACGCCCCCAGAAGATTCAGAGTCCTGAAATTAAACACCCACGAGCGAGTCTGCTGAAATGTCAAGGAACACAATACCACACATCCCCACAGACTAAATAAACCCCACTGAAAATATGTAAAATGTAAAAATAGCAGTTTCCTTTTTTTTTTTATAATTTCCAAAATGATTGCCCGCATTTGCACTTGTTTGCGCGGGTATGCCCTTCGCTCAACCACAGTTAGCAGATATGACATTGAAAAGCATATAACATCTACATATGCAAATTAAGCAAAGTAGCAAGAGCGTAGCGGTAGAGACGTCACCCAAAGAATAGGTAGTCACGGTTCGTGCCCCACAACATCCCCCTCCATTTTTCTTTAAATAAGTATGAAACAATTCCCCAATATATATAAATTTAATTTAAGTAAAATGTAATGAAATGGCTCATGTATTTTTGAACAAAACCTATATGATGGATATATAAAAAGGATCATAATTGCCCGTAGCTTAGCAGTGCTTTAACAAGCTTAATATGAGTGCCCGTAGCTGAACAGCATTTTAAGAAGCTTAATATTAGTGCCCATAGCTGAGCAGCACTTTAACAAGCGTAATATGAGTGCCCCTAGCTGAGTGGCGCTTTAACAAGCTTAATATAAGTGCCCGTAGCTGAGCAGCGCTTTAACAAGCTTAATATGAGTGCCCGTAGCTGAGCGACACTTTAAAAAGCTTAATATAAGTGCTTATGGCTAAATAACACATTACCCAGTGTAAGCCGTTTGCGCAGAGCTGAGCAGCGAGCCAACCAGCTTACCATCGGGCAATGTTGAGCAAGCTGTAGCAAAGTCGCCTTTACACAAACACACCTACTAGCCTGTCTAGACAGTAGTAAAATAAAAAAGCAATGGCAAGGATCGAACTCGGGATACTGTGCACCATAGTCAAAGTACTGAACCACTAAGCCATGACAGTTGTACTGAGAAATACAGTATTACCATACATATAGGAATGAATGAAAATATAACCATGACAAAGCAGGTTTGCTGTAAGCAGAGAAATATCCAAAATGGCCAATCACAGATAAATGCAGGACAACCGGCATATATAAGCCCCATAGGCAGGAATACACACCATTGGCTGGCTAAGACCTGTATGCTATCAATTGAACGCATAAGTGAAGCTAAGTAACTTTTATCTACACTTTTATCAAATACACGATTTAAAGTCATTTGTTTGTGTTGCATTGAGGAATATCTAGCTGGAAGTTGTGACTCTGTTTTTCAGTAGTACAAGTGGTATTTTCAGTTAAGGCTTGTTAAAAAAACCTGCATAGCCAGTGATAGTAGGGGTAGTTTCCTTCATTGTTATTCAGTTTCTGTCTTATACAAGTGGTACAGTGAATTATCTTCTGTTTAAACTGTGAGCTTTGGCTGGCTAAGACCTGTATGCTATCAATTGAACGCATAAGTGAAGGTAAGTAACTTTTATCTGCACTTTCATCAAATAATACATGATTTAAAGTCATTTGTTTGTGTTGCATTGAGGAATATCTAGCTGGAAGCTGTCACTCTGTTTTTCAGTAGTACAAGTGGTATTTTCAGTTAAGGCTTGTTAAAAAACCTGCATAGCCAGTGATAGTGGGGGTAGTTTCCTTCATTGTTATTCAGTTTCTGTCTTATACAAGTGGTACAGTGAATTATCTTCTGTTTAAACTGTGAGCTTTGGCTGGCTAAGTCCGCTATGCTATCAATTGAACGCATAAGTGAAGCTAAGCAACTTTTATCTCCACTTTTATCAAATAATACACGATTTAAAGTCATTTGTTTGTGTTGCATTGAGGAATATCTAGCTGGAAGCTGTGACTCTGTTTTTCAGTAGTACAAGTGGTATTTTCAGTTAAGGCTTGTTAAAAAACCTGCATAGCCAGTGATAGTGGGGGTAGTTTCCTTCATTGTTATTCAGTTTCTGTCTTATACAAGTGGTACAGTGAATTATCTTCTGTTTAAACTGTGAGCTTTGGCTGGCTAAGACCTGTATGCTATCAATTGAACGCATAAGTGAAGCTAAGTAACTTTTATCTGCACTTTTATCAAAAATACACTATTTAAAGTCATTTGTTTGTGTTGCATTGAGGAATATCTAGCTGGAAGCTGTGACTCTGTTTTTCAGTAGTACAAGTGGTATTTTCAGTTAAGGCTTGTTAAAAAACCTGCATAGCCAGTGATAGTGGGGGTAGTTTCCTTCATTGTTATTCAGTTTCTGTCTTATACAAGTGGTACAGTGAATTATCTTCTGTTTAAACTGTGAGCTTTGGCTGGCTAAGACCTGTATGCTATCAATTGAACGCATAAGTGAAGCTAAGTAACTTTTATCTGCACTTTTATCAAATAATACACGATTTAAAGTCATTTGTTTGTGTTGCATTGAGGAATATCTAGCTGGAAGCTGGCACTCTGTTTTCCAGTAGTACAAGTGGTATTTTCAGTTAAGGCTTGTTAAAAAACCTGCATAGCCAGTGATAGTGGGGGTAGTTTCCTTCATTGTTATTCAGTTTCTGTCTTATACAAGTGGTACAGTGAATTATCTTCTGTTTAAACTGTGAGCTTTGGCTGGCTAAGACCTGTATGCTATCAATTGAACGCATAAGTGAAGCTAAGTAACTTTTATCTGCACTTTTATCAAATAATACATGATTTAAAGTCATTTGTTTGTGTTGCATTGAGGAATATCTAGCTGGAAGCTGTGACTCTGTTTTTCAGTAGTACAAGTGGTATTTTCAGTTAAGGCTTGTTAAAAAAACCTGCATAGCCAGTGATAGTGGGGGTAGTTTCCTTCATTGTTATTCAGTTTCTGTCTTATACAAGTGGTACAGTGAATTATCTTCTGTTTAAACTGTGAGCTTTGGCTGGCTAAGACCTGTATGCTATCAATTGAACGCATAAGTGAAGCTAAGTAACTTTTATCTGCACTTTTATCAAATAATACACGATTTAAAGTCATTTGTTTGTGTTGCATTGAGGAATATCTAGCTGGAAGCTGTGACTCTGTTTTTCAGTAGTACAAGTGGTATTTTCAGTTAAGGCTTGTTAAAAAACCTGCATAGCCAGTGATAGTGGGGGTAGTTTCCTTCATTGTTATTCAGTTTCTGTCTTATACAAGTGGTACAGTGAATTATCTTCTGTTTAAACTGTGAGCTTTGGCTGGCTAAGACCTGTATGCTATCAATTGAACGCATAAGTGAAGCTAAGTAACTTTTATCTGCACTTTTATCAAATAATACACGATTTAAAGTCATTTGTTTGTGTTGCATTGAGGAATATCTAGCTGGAAGCTGTGACTCTGTATTTCAGTAGTACAAGTGGTACTTTCAGTTAAGACTTGTTAAAAAACCTGCATAGCCAGTGATAGTGGGGTAGTTTCCTTCATTGTTATTCAGTTTCTGTCTTATACAAGTGGTACAGTGAATTATCTTCTGTTTAAACTGTGAGCTTTGGCTGGCTAAGACCTGTATGCTATCAATTGAACGCATAAGTGAAGCTAAGTAACTTTTATCTGCACTTTTATCAAATAATACACGATTTAAAGTCATTTGTTTGTGTTGCATTGAGGAATATCTAGCTGGAAGCTGTGACTCTGTTTTTCAGTAGTACAAGTGGTATTTTCAGTTAAGGCTTGTTAAAAAACCTGCATAGTCAGTGATAGTGGAGTAGTTTCCTTCACTGTTATTCAGTTTCTGTCTTATACAAGTGGTACAGTGAATTATCTTCTGTTTAAACTGTGAGCTTTGGCTGGCTAAGACCTGTATGCTATTAATTGAATGCATAAGTGAAGCTAAGTAACGTTTATCTGCACTTTTATCAAATAATACACGATTTAAAGTCATTTGTTTGTGTTGCATTGAGGAATATCTAGCTGGAAGCTGTGTCTCTGTTTTCAGTAGTACAAGTGGTATTTTCAGTTAAGGCTTGTTATAAAAACCTGCATAGCCAGTGATAGTGGGGGTAGTTTCCTTCATTGTTATTCAGTTTCTGTCTTATACAAGTGGTACAGTGAATTATCTTCTGTTTAAACTGTGAGCTTTGGCTGGCTAAGACCTGTATGCTATCAATTGAATGCATAAGTGAAGCTAAGTAACTTTTATCTGCACTTTTATCAAATAATACACGATTTAAAGTCATTTGTTTGTGTTGCATTGAGGAATATCTAGCTGGAAGCTGTGACTCTGTTTTTCAGTAGTACAAGTGGTATTTTCAGTTAAGGCTTGTTAAAAAAACCTGCATAGCCAGTGATAGTGGGGGTAGTTTCCTTCATTGTTATTCAGTTTCTGTCTTATACAAGTGGTACAGTGAATTATCTTCTGTTTAAACTGTGAGCTTTGGCTGGCTAAGACCTGTATGCTATTAATCGAACGCATAAGGGAAGCTAAGTAACGTTTATCTGCACTTTTATCAAATAATACACAATTTAAAGTCATTTGTTTGTGTTGCATTGAGGAATATCTAGCTGGAAGCTGAGACTCTGTTTTTCAGTAGTACAAGTGGTATTTTCAGTTAAGGCTTGTTAAAAAAACCTGCATAGCCAGTGATAGTGGGGGTAGTTTCCTTCATTGTTATTCAGTTTCTGTCTTATACAAGTGGTACAGTGAATTATCTTCTATTTAAACTGTGAGCTTTGGCTGGCTAAGATCTATATGCTATCAATTGAACGCATAAGTGAAGCTAAGTAACTTTTATCTGCACTTTTATCAAATAATACACGATTTAAAGTCATTTGTTTGTGTTGCATTGAGGAATATCTAGCTGGAAGCTGTGACTCTGTTTTTCAGTAGTACAAGTGGTATTTTCAGATAAGGCTTGTTAAAAAACCTGCATAGCCAGTGATAGTAGGGGTAGTTTCCTTCATTGTTATTCAGTTTCTGTCTTATACAAGTGGTACAGTGAATTATCTTATGTTTTAACTGTGAGCTTTGGCTGGCTAAGACCTGTATGCTATCAATTGAACGCATAAGTGAAGCTAAGTAACTTTTATCTGCACTTTTATCAAATAATACACGATTTAAAGTCATTTGTTTGTGTTGCATTGAGGAATATCTAGCTGGAAGCTGTGACTCTGTTTTTCAGTAGTACAAGTGGTATTTTAAGTTAAGGCTTGTTAAAACACCTGCATAGCCAGTGATAGTCGGGGTAGTTTCCTTCATTGTTATTCAGTTTCTGTCTTATACAAGTGGTACAGTGAATTATCTTCTGTTTAATCTGTGAGCTTTGGCTGGCTAAGAACTGTATGCTATCAATTGAACGCATAAGTGAAGCTAAGTAACTTTTATCTGCACTTTTATCAAATAATACACGATTTAAAATCATTTGTTTGTGTTGCATTGAGGAATATCTAGCTGGAAGCTGTGACTCTGTTTTTCAGTAGTACAAGTGGTATTTTCAGTTAAGGCTTGTTAAAAAACCTGCATAGCCAGTGATAGTGGGGGTAGTTTGCTTCATTGTTATTCAGTTTCTGTCTTATACAAGTGGTACAGTGAATTATCTTCTGTTTAATCTGTGAGCTTTGGCTGGCTAAGACCTGTATGCTATCAATTGAACGCATAAGTGAAGGTAAGTAACTTTTATCTGCACTTTTATCAAATAATACATGATTTAAAGTCATTTGTTTGTGTTGCATTGAGGAATATCTAGCTGGAAGCTGGCACTCTGTTTTTCAGTAGTACAAGTGGTATTTTCAGTTAAGGCTTGTTATAAAACCTGCATAGCCAGTGATAGTGGGGGTAGTTTCCTTCATTGTTATTCAGTTTCTGTCTTATACAAGTGGTACAGTGAATTATCTTCTGTTTAAACTGTGAGGTTTGGCTGGCTAAGACCTGTTTGCTATCAATTGAACGCATAAGTGAAGCTAAGTAACTTTTATCTGCACTTTTATCAAATAATGCACGATTTAAAGTCATTTGTTTGTGTTGCATTGAGGAATATCTAGCTGGAAGCTGTGACTCTGTTTTTCAGTAGTACAAGTGGTATTTTCAGTTAAGGCTTGTTAAAAAACCTGCATAGCCAGTGATAGTGGGGGTAGTTTCTTTCATTGTTATTCAGTTTCTGTCTTATACAAGTGGTACAGTGAATTATCTTCTGTTTAAACTGTGAGCTTTGGCTCGCTAAGACCTGTATGCTATCAATTGAACGCATAAGTGAAGCTAAGTAACTTTTATCTGCACTTTTGTCAGATAATACACGATTTAAAGTCATTTGTTTGTGTTGCATTGTGGAATATCTAGCTGGAAGCTGTGACTCTGTTTTTCAGTAGTACAAGTGTTATTTTCAGTTAAGGCTTGTTAAAAAACCTGCATAGCCAGTGATAGTGGGGGTAGTTTCCTTCATTGTTATTCAGTTTCTGTCTTATACAAGTGGTACAGTGAATTATCTTCTGTTTAAACTGTGAGCTTTGACTGGCTAAGACCTGTATGCTAGCAATTGAACGCATAAGTGAAGGTAAGTAACTTTTATCTGCACTGTTATCAAATAATACATGATTTAAAGTCATTTGTTTGTATTGCATTGAGGAATATCTAGCTGGAAGCTGTCACTCTGTTTTTCAGTAGCACAAGTGGTATTTTCAGTTAAGGCTTGTTAAAAAACCTGCATAGCCAGTGATAGTGGGGGTAGTTTCCTTCATTGTTATTCAGTTTCTGTCTTATACAAGTGGTACAGTGAATTATCTTCTGTTTGAACTGTGAGCTTTGGCTGGCTAAGACCTGTATGCTATTAATTGAACGCAAAAGTGAAGCTAAGTAACGTTTATCTGCAGTTTTATCAAATAATACACGATTTAAAGTCATTTGTTTGTGTTGCATTGAGGAATATCTAGCTGGAAGCTGTGACTCTGTTTTTCAGTAGTACAAGTGGTATTTTCAGTTAAGGCTTGATGTTAAGTTGTCAATCTCGCCTTCATTCTTGCTTGATGGGTTCGGAGCCGATCCTCCATCCTCGGCTCATTCTGCTTTAGCTCGAGAACTCCTTTTACCAGCTCGAGGCAGCCCCATATCCCATGATGCAAGGCAGTAAGTACCCAGATCTCGTTTGCCGCTTCGCTTGGGAGGTCTTCTCTTTACCAGCTCCTGGTAAGTAGTTCACATTTGTGATATTTCAAGCCCCTTTTAGTTTAAAACTAATTTTTTGATAGTTTAAATTTGTTTCTACCCTTTTTCTGACAGAAATCCCTGTCTCCTTTAAATTTTTGTTAGTCAATTTTCCCTATCCCATCCCCCCCCCTGTTAGGGTGTGTGTGTTGGTGTTTTTATACAAATACCTCTTGGTATTTTGTTTAATTTAATTTTGACTGGTGTGTCTGTGTGTGTTGTGTTTCGGCACCATGTCTAAGGAGAGGGTTTCAGGTTTTAAGAAGTGTGACTCGTGCTGTCAGAAGATGTCTCTGACAGACGGTCACACTTCTTGCCTGTAGTGTTTGGGCCCTCTTCACCTGCAAGACTCCTGTGCTATTTGTCACTCCTTCAGCCAGAGAGTCCTGCAGGAGACGTAACAAGTTGATTCTCAGGGGTCTTCTTAAGCGGAGGGCTCTCCGGCTAAGTCGGCTCCACAAAATCAACTAAAACTGCAAGGCCCAGGCTTCTGTTTCTAAGCCTGCGGCCTCGGCTCGACTTCGGAGTCGAGATTGGCTCGGCTGGAGCCGATTCTGAATCCACAAAGCTTTCGGCCGATGGCTATCGGTGCGAATCTGTTTTGACCACTTCGATGTCGGCTCTGATCGGCTCCGACACCCATGTGGCACAGGCATCGGTGTCGGCTCCATCGGCTCCGACACCGTAACTTTGGTGGCTGTATCGGCTCCGGCTGGAGCCGATACATCGAGTTCTGTCGGCTCCGACAAGTCGGTGCCGACAGGATCTGTGGTATCGGCTCGATGGCCCATTCCAGGAAGAGGTCGAGGTCCTTCCTTGGAGCCGATACTTTCGGCTCGGCCGCCTCTTCTATCGGGCCGGAGCCATCGGAGCCGATCTTCAAGGTCATCCAGGTTGTCAGATCATGACCTAGAGAGAGTGGTCAGTAGATTACTCAAGTCACAGGTACTGGCCCAAATGCTACACAGTCCGTCTCAGCAGGCGACTGTTGGTCCACACCCGTTACAGTTCCTCCTTCAACTCTACCCCAGAGCTTGGAGTTGGAGTCTTGGGCATGGTTACTGCTACGGCTGGAGGACGGATACCCCTTCTGTTCCTTCAGCCCCTACTCTTATCTCCTCTTCCTTAGAGGGATTCAGTGGTCGGGCTTCCATGGTCTCCTCCGAGGGGTGAGTGGCATCGGACCCTTGTCCGAGCCCGCTCTTCCCTTGGAGCCTCGGCCTGGTGAGCTCGGCTCCGACATCTGCCTCGGAGACTTCCCTTTCGGTGGCCCTGGAGTTCCTAGCTCTTGGGCGGGTTCTCTCGGACCTGCCTGGGAGGGAGCATTCGAGGTGATGAAGAGTGTACTGGCCACTGGTATCAGTCAGCAGTCTCTTCCCGTAGCTCCTCCCTCTATTGTACCTGTTGACATCTCTGCCACTTCTCTTGCTACAGGACCCAGAGATCCTCCGCCTCAGGTTTCCCCATTGGGAATTTCCCCTCTTCCGAGGATTCTCCTGATGTTTGGAGATCCTCCTAGGAAGAGGACTTGTAAGAGGAAGCATGTAGACTCCCCGAGTCTGTCACGTCGGATACTGACTTTGATGAGTCAGAGGGATCCCTAGATCCCCTCTGAGGATGTCTCCTTTTCAGACATCCTAGAACTTCTGAAACAGAGGAAACTGGCCCACCAACAATCCCTCTGAGGATGAGTCAGTATACCTAGAGGCGTTTGGATCTCGGCCCTCCACCTCCTGGGTGTCTCCGCCTTCGACCCCTTATGCAGGTTATTGCACGAAGGCGTGGGCAGCTCCTGACTCTGTAGAGCCAGTCCCTAGGAGGCCTTCTAAATTTATCACTGCCCCTAGTGACAAACAATTCCTTACCAAGGGTGTCCCGCTGATGCCATGGTGGTGGCTGCGGCCAAAAAGGAACTTGCAGATCCTTCCGTGCCGTCCATCCTCCTAATAAGGACTGTAGGACCATGGATAGATGCGGTAAGCGGATGTTTTCCTCAGCGACCTTTGCTATTCGCTGAATTACCTATGTCACTTCACCAGACTCCAAGAGATATCCTCAAGGAGCTGGGAGAAGTAGTCAGGATCCTACAGCTGCAGGGGCTCAAGAAAAGATTGCTTCAGCTAGGAACCCTCAATTCCATTGCTAACTCCTCCATGCGGCTAATATCTTATGCTGCGGATGGAGCAGTAGAGCCGCAGGCACAGGTGTGGCTCTTAGGCGCCAAGCCTGGATGCGGCTATGTGATTTTTGGATCCCTTTAAGTCCTTCACAAATTCTCCCTTTGATGGGTCAGCTTTGTTTGGCCCTCAGGTGAAGGAAACCTTGACCAGGTGTGAGCAGGGCGGCAAGACTCTTTCTGCTGTTGGAGTCCGTTTTTCCACCCTTCTAGGCCTTATCCCAAAGGACAGAAGGGTGGGAAGATGTTCCGTAAATCCCAAGTCACGCGCGGGATTCACGTGGTCAGTTTACCCTAGAGGCAGAGGGGTAACAACAACAGGCGCCCGCTCTAGAGGCAGAGGGGTCCGAAGAACCAGGAAACAGGGAGCCTCTCTGATAAGCCCTTTCAGCATCCCTGAGGTGTTGCCCGGCTGTCCCTCCTTGGAGGCAGTCGGGGGAAGATTATCACTGTACCCAGAAGCCTGGCATTCCCTCACTCAAGACAGATGGGTACAGTCGATCATATCCAAGGGTTACATAATTCCTTTCGAGGAAAGTCCCTTCCCCTCAAGTTCCCTTCCAGATGTACCACCGGTCTAAGGGACATTGCAGAGTTAGAAATCGCAAAACTACTGCAAAAAAGAGCCATTCAGCCAGTTACAATCTACTCAAGGTTCTTTTTGGTCCCCAAAAAGACGGGAGACTGGAGACCAATATTGGATCTCAGCAGACTCAACAAGTCTGTCAGGAAGACAAGATTCCGAATGGTCACTCTTCAGTCAATTCTGCCCTTCTTACAGAAGGACAACTGGATGTGCTCAATAGATCTTCAGGATGCGTACTATCACATCAAAATTCACAGACGCTCCAGGAGATTTCTCCACTTTCGGCTGGGGTCCAGTCATTTCCAGTTCAGAGCCCTGCCCTTTGGTCTCACTACAGCCCCCAGAGTGTTCACCAAATGCATGGCAGTGGTCACGGCTCACCTGAGGCGTCAAGGATTCCAGGTGTTTCCGTATCTCGGCTCGACGACTGGCTCCTGTCAGCCACCACCAGGCATCAGCTTATACAAGCCAGGGATTACACAATAGACCTTTGTTCTCATTTGGGCATCTCAGTCAACTTGAAAAGTCATCCTTATCGCCCTGCCAGTCTATTACCTTCATAGGCAAACTTAAACACTGTTGGATGTCAGCTACCCTTACAGAACAAAGAGTTTCAGACATTCAGACTCATGTCAGGATCATTCTGGCAAGAAAGTACAGGCCAGAATGGTTCTAAAGGTATTAGGTCTCATGGCTGCGGCCATTACTCTTCTCCCCTGGCTCGATTCTACATCGCCTCCTTCAGTGGATGCTGTTCACACAGTGGTCATACCAGCAACTCCCAATCGTCACCAGATTCTGGTGACACAAACATCTAAAGAACATCTTGCTTGGTGGATCACATCGTCTCAGGTTCACCAAGGCAGGTGCTTTGTACCGCCGTCCCGATAGCCACTGTCACCACGGATGCCTCCCTGATCGGGTGGGGGTCATTATCAGGGCAGGATGGTTCATGGGGCGTGGCAACCGTTCGAGTACCATCTGCACACAAATCTCATGGAGGTGAGAGCGGGGCTTTTAACGTTGCAAGCCCTCAACGACTTTCTTCCCGTGGGGACAATTGCAGTCCACACAGACAACATGTCTGTAGTTTGGTATATCAACAAACAGGGCGGAACCAAGTCCTACCCCTTGTGTCGAAGCGCTCAGACTATGGCAATGGGCGATCTCCTCTCATCGGTTTCTGGTAGCAACGCATATCCCTGGGAAAACCAACATTATAGCGGACAGATTGAGCAGAGCTATTCTCATGCCTCACAAGTGGTCTCTCAAGCAATCCATAGCGGAAGAGATTTTTCTGGAATGGGGTCGTCCATGTTGCGATCTTTTGCTACTCCCCAAAACAGCAAATGTCCAGACTTCTTCAGCCTCTTCCCTCTATCAGGCCATCCCCCCAGAGACGCTCTGACCCAGGATTGGCCCCAGGGACTTCTTTATGCCTTCCCTCCATTTCCTCTGATCCCTCAGGTGATCCAGAAAGCTACCGTTTTGAGAGCCAAATTGATTCTCATTGCCCCTTACTGGCCTCGACAAGTTTGGTTCCCGTTCCTCCATCATCACCTTTTGGTGCAGCCGTGGCATCTGGACCCAGTGCCAGATCTTCTGATTCACCAATCCGGTCAGCTGCACCGTTCAATCCCTTCTCTCTGCCTCACTGCATGGTTGCTCCACTTCCTTCCTTAGCCAGGCTTCCTTTGATCTCTAACAGTTAGAGACATCATAGTAGCTTCACTAAAATCCTCTACCAGGAGGATTTACACAAGCAAATGGAAACGTTTCTCTTATTGGGCTAAGGCCCAAAATATTGATCCTTTTACTGCCCCTGTTCAGGCAGTTCTGGACTTCTTAGCAGAGATTTTTCATGCAGGCTCCTCTTCTTCCACAGTCAGAGTTCAGTTGGCTGCTATTTCTAATTTTCATGTCGGGATAGCAGATCATAATATTATGTCCCATAGGCTCTGCAGGGCCTTCTTGAAAGGAATTTTCCTACTAAAGCCTCCAATCAGGAATCCTCCTCCTCAGTGGGATCTAAATTTAGTGCTGACATCCTTGATTCTTCCCCCTTGAGCCAGCTGTTTCTTGTTCCCTAAAATATCTTTCTTGGAAAACGTTATTCCTAGTGGCTATTACATCTGCCAGGAGGGTGTCTGAACTTCATGCTCTTCGGTTCGACCCCTATTTGATTTTCACAAAGACAGAGTATCTTTGAGAACTAATCCATCCTTTTTACCTAAGGTCGCTTCAAAAACAATCTGAATCAATCCATTGATCTCCTGTATTTTTCCTAACTATTCAGATAGAGCTGAACAAAGCTACATTATCTTGGCGTCCACCGTCAGCTTAGATATTATTTGGACAGAACAAAAAAATTTAGAAAATCTGATCAACTTTTTGTTTCCTATGCAGATAATAAAAAAGGCCTTCCTGTTTCTAAAGTGACTTTGTCCAGATGGCTTTCTTGGTCATCACTGAAATTTATACGATCAAGGGAAAACAGCTGTGCTCAAAACCTAAAGCACATTCAACTAGGAGTTTAGCTACTTCTACAGCCTTTCAAGCTAGACTGCCTTTGGACACTATTTGTGCAGCGGCCACTTGGGCCACCACACTTTTGTTTCCCATTACAAATTGGACTTGGCCTCCAGGGACAGAGCCAGTTTTGGCTCTACAGTCCTCAAGAGTTTGTTCCATTGAGCCACCCAGGATAGAGGTGCTAGGGACGCTGGTCCCATCAAGCAAGAATGAAGGCGAGATTGACAACTTAACATTAAGTTATGTACCTACCATAACGTTCCATGTTAGTTGTCTTCTCGCCTTCTTTCTGCGACCCTCCCTCCTTCCCCTGGCCTGGACAGACCTTGTATAAGAAAATATTATGCTAAAGACCATTCAGACCTGGTCCTTTTTCCATCTGTAAGTTTCTTCTTCCTTTGGGAAGTATTTTATGCTTGGTGTTATTGCCCTTTGTCAACAAACGAGATCTGGGTACTTACTGCCTTGCATCATGGGATATGGGGCTGCCTCGAGCTGGTAAAAGGAGTTCTCGAGCTAAAGCAAGTGCGAGGGGAGCCGAGGATCGGCTCCGAACCCATCAAGCAAGAAAGAAGGCGAGAGAAGACAACTAACATGGAACGTTATGGTAGGTACATAACTTCTTATTAAAAAACCTGCATAGCCAGTGATCGTGGGGGTAGTTTCCTTCATTGTTATTCAGTTTCTGTCTTATACAAGTGGTACAGTGAATTATCTTCTGTTTAAACTGTGAGCTTTGGCTGGCTAAGACCTGTATGCTATCAATTGAACGCATAAGTGAAGCTAAGTAACTTTTATCTGCACTTTTATCAAATAATACACGATTTAAAGTCATTTGTTTGTGTTGTATTGAGGAATATCTAGCTGGAAGCTGTGACTCTGTTTTTCAGTAGTACAAGTGGTATTTTCAGTTAAGGCTTGTTAAAAAACCTGCATAGCCAGTGATAGTGGGGGTAGTTTCCTTCATTGTTATTCAGTTTCTTTCTTATACAAGTGGTACAGTGAATTATCTTCTGTATAAACTGTGAGCTTTGGCTGGCTAAGACCTGTATGCTATCAATTGAACGCATAAGTGAAGCTAAGTAACTTTTATCTGCACTTTTATCAAATAATACACGATTTAAAGTCATTTGTTTGTGTTGCATTGAGGAATATCTAGCTGGAAGCTGTCACTCTGTTTTTCAGTAGTACAAGTGGTATTTTCAGTTAAGGCTTGTTAAAAAACCTGCATAGCCAGTGATAGTGGGGGTAGTTTCCTTCATTGTTATTCAGTTTCTGTCTTATACAAGTGGTACAGTGAATTATCTTCTGTTTAAACTGTGAGCTTTGGCTGGCTAAGACCTGTATGCTATCAATTGAACGCATAAGTGAAGGTAAGTAACTTTTATCTGCACTTTTATCAAATAATACATGATTTAAAGTCATTTGTTTGTGTTGCATTGAGGAATATCTAGCTGGAAGTTGGCACTCTGTTTTTCAGTAGTACAAGTGGTATTTTCAGTTAAGGCTTGTTAAAAAACCTGCATAGCCAGTGATAGTGGGGGTAGTTTCCTTCATTGTTATTCAGTTTCTGTCTTATACAAGTGGTACAGTGAATTATCTTCTGTTTAAACTGTGAGCTTTGGCTGGCTAAGACCTGTATGCTATCAATTGAACGCATAAGTGAAGCTAAGTAACTTTTATCTGCACTTTTATCAAATAATACACGATTTAAAGCCATTTATTTGTGTTGCATTGAGGAATATCAAGCTGGAAGCTGTGACTCTGTTTTTCAGTAGTACAAGTGGTATTTTCAGTTAAGGCTTGTTAAAAAACCTGCATAGCCAGTGATAGTGGGGGTAGTTTCCTTCATTGTTATTCAGTTTCTGTCTTATACAAGTGGTACAGTGAATTATCTTCTGTTTAAACTGTGAGGTTTGGCTGGCTAAGACCTGTTTGCTATCAATTGAACACATAAGTGAAGCTAAGTAACTTTTATCTGCACTTTTATCAAATAATGCACGATTTAAAGTCATTTGTTTGTGTTGCATTGAGGAATATCTAGCTGGAAGCTGTGACTCTGTTTTTCAGTAGTACAAGTGGTATTTTCAGTTAAGGCTTGTTAAAAAACCTGCATAGCCAGTGATAGTGGGGGTAGTTTCCTTCATTGTTATTCAGTTTCTTTCTTATACAAGTGGTACAGTGAATTATCTTCTGTATAAACTGTGAGCTTTGGCTGGCTAAGACCTTTATGCTATCAATTGAACGCATAAGTGAAGCTAAGTAACTTTTATCTGCACTTTTATCAAATAATACACGATTTAAAGTCATTTGTTTGTGTTGCATTGAGGAATATCTAGCTGGAAGCTGTCACTCTGTTTTTCAGTAGTACAAGTGGTATTTTCAGTTAAGGCTTGTTAAAAAACCTGCATAGCCAGTGATAGTGGGGGTAGTTTCCTTCATTGTTATTCAGTTTCTGTCTTATACAAGTGGTACAGTGAATTATCTTCTGTTTAAACTGTGAGGTTTGGCTGGCTAAGACCTGTTTGCTATCAATTGAACGGATAAGTGAAGCTAAGTAACTTTTATCTGCACTTTTATCAAATAATACACAATTTAAAGTCATTTGTTTGTGTTGCATTGAGGAATATCTAGCTGGAAGCTGTGACTCTGTTTTTCAGTAGTACAAGTGGTATTTTCAGTTAAGGCTTGTTAAAAAACCTGCATAGCCAGTGATAGTGGGGGTAGTTTCCTTCATTGTTATTCAGTTTCTGTCTTATACAAGTGGTACAGTGAATTATCTTCTGTTTAAACTGTGAGCTTTGGCTGGCTAAGACCTGTATGCTATCAATTGAACACATAAGTGAAGCTAAGTAACTTTTATCTGCACTTTTATCAAATAATACACGATTTAAAGTCATTTGTTTGTGTTGCATTGAGGAATATCTAGCTGGAAGCTGTGACTCTGTTTTTCAGTAGTACAAGTGGTATTTTCAGTTAAGGCTTGTTAAAAAACCTGCATAGCCAGTGATAGTGGGGGTAGTTTCCTTCATTGTTATTCAGTTTCTGTCTTATAGAAGTGGTACAGTGAATTATCTTCTGTTTAAACTGTGAGCTTTGGCTGGCTAAGACCTGTATGCTATCAATTGAACGCATAAGTGAAGCTAAGTAACTTTTATCTGCACTTTTATCAAATAATACACGATTTAAAGTCATTTGTTTGTGTTGCATTGAGGAATATCTAGCTGGAAGCTGTGACTCTGTTTTCAGTAGTACAAGTGGTATTTTCAGTTAAGGCTTGTTAAAAAACCTGCATAGCCAGTGATAGTGGGGGTAGTTTCCTTCATTGTTATTCAGTTTCTGTCTTATACAAGTGGTACAGTGAATTATCTTCTGTTTAAACTGTGAGCTTTGGCTGGCTAAGACCTGTATGCTATCAATTGAACGGATAAGTGAAGCTAAGTAACTTTTATCTGCACTTTTATCAAATAATACACAATTTAAAGTCATTTGTTTGTGTTGCATTGAGGAATATCTAGCTGGAAGCTGTGACTCTGTTTTTCAGTAGTACAAGTGGTATTTTCAGTTAAGGCTTGTTAAAAAACCTGCATAGCCAGTGATAGTGGGGGTAGTTTCCTTCATTGTTATTCAGTTTCTGTCTTATACAAGTGGTACAGTGAATTATCTTCTGTTTAAACTGTGAGCTTTGGCTGGCTAAGACCTGTATGCTATCAATTGAACGCATAAGCGAAGGTAAGTAACTTTTATCTGCACTTTTATCAAATAATACATGATTTAAAGTCATTTGTTTGTATTGCATTGAGGAATATCTAGCTGGAAGCTGTCACTCTGTTTTTCAGTTGCACAAGTGGTATTTTCAGTTAAGGCTTGTTAAGAAACCTGCATAGCCAGTGATAGTGGGGGTAGTTTCCTTCATTGTTATTCAGTTTCTGTCTTATACAAGTGGTACAGTGAATTATCTTCTGTTTGAACTTTGAGATTTGGCTGGCTAAGACCTGTATGCTATCAATTGAACGCATAAGTGAAGCTAAGTAACTTTTATCTGCACTTTTATCAAATAATAAACGATTTAAAGTCATTTGTTTGTGTTGCATTGAGCAATATCTAGCTGGAAGCTGTGACTCTGTTTTCAGTAGTACAAGTGGTATTTTCAGTTGAGGCTTGTTAAAAAACCTGCATAGCCAGTGATAGTGGGGGTAGTTTCCTTCATTGTTATTCAGTTTCTGTCTTATACAAGTGGTACAGTGAGTTATCTTCTGTTTAAACTGTGTGCTTTGGCTGGCTAAGACCTGTATGCTATCAATTGAACGCATAAGCGAAGGTAAGTAACTTTTATCTGCACTTTTATCAAATAATACATGATTTAAAGTCATTTGTTTGTATTGCATTGAGGAATATCTAGCTGGAAGCTGTCACTCTGTTTTTCAGTTGCACAAGTGGTATTTTCAGTTAAGGCTTGTTAAGAAACCTGCATAGCCAGTGATAGTGGGGGTAGTTTCCTTCATTGTTATTCAGTTTCTGTCTTATACAAGTGGTACAGTGAATTATCTTCTGTTTGAACTGTGAGATTTGGCTGGCTAAGACCTGTATGCTATCAATTGAACGCATAAGTGAAGCTAAGTAACTTTTATCTGCACTTTTATCAAATAATACACGATTTAAAGTCATTTGTTTGTGTTGCATTGAGGAATATCTAGCTGGAAGGTGTGACTCTGTTTTTCAGTAGTACAAGTGGTATTTTCAGTTGAGGCTTGTTAAAAAACCTGCATAGCCAGTGGTAGTGGGGGTAGTTTCCTTCATTGTTATTCAGTTTCTCTCTTATACAAGTGGTACAGTGAATTATCTTCTGTTTAAACTGTGAGCTTTGGCTGGCTAAGACCTGTATGCTATCAATTGAATGCATAAGTGAAGCTAAGTAACTTTTATCTGTACTTTTATCAAATAATACACGATTTAAAGTCATTTGTTTGTGTTGCATTGAGCAATATCTAGCTGGAAGCTGTGACTCTGTTTTCAGTAGTACAAGTGGTATTTTCAGTTGAGGCTTGTTAAAAAACCTGCATAGCCAGTGATAGTGGGGGTAGTTTCCTTCATTGTTATTCAGTTTCTGTCTTATACAAGTGGTACAGTGAGTTATCTTCTGTTTAAACTGTGAGCTTTGGCTGGCTAAGACCTGTATGCTATCAATTGTACGCATAAGTGAAGCTAAGTAACTTTTATCTGCACTTTTATCAAATAATACACAATTTAAAGTCATTTTTTGTGTTGCATTGAGGAATATCTTGCTGGAAGCTGTGACTCTGTTTTTCCGTAGTACAAGTTGTATTTTCAGTTAAGGCTTGTTAAAAAACCTGCATAGCCAGTGATAGTGGGGGTAGTTTCCTTCATTGTTATTCAGTTTCTGTCTTATACTAGTGGTGCAGTGAATTATCTTCGGTTTAATCTGTGAGCTTTGGCTGGCTAAGACTTGTATGCTATCAATTGAACGCATAAGTGAAGGTAAGTAACTTTTATCTGCACTTTTATCAAATAATACATGATTTAAAGTCATTTGTTTGTGTTGCATTGAGGAATATCTAGCTGGAAGCTCCACTCTTTCTGTCTACCTTGCTTAGGCCCTGACCACGACGTTTCTTGTCGGTTCTGTGCCAGGTTTAATTCTCGTACTATCAAACGCAGGTACGACTGGGCTCTGAATTACTTTGGCAGACGCTTCAATTATAGAATGCCGTCGGATACTACCAGAATTCAAAAGAGGCGCAAAGACAAGGACAGGCCTCCGAGGTCCAAACAGGACTCGTTGCAGCTGGAGCCGGCGTCCGGTTCGGCTGTCGTCAGTGAGGCGCTTTTGCAGCCCCTGTCGTCCGCCTCTTCTGAACCGATGGCCGATACGGACTCCCATGGGGAGCCATCAAGGCCTTCTATTTTATCTGCTGCAGGACCTTCGGACGTCGCTCCCTCAGATGGGTCCGGAACCGCTGTGCAGGTACCGGCTTCTGAGGGGGTATTCAGGCCTACTCACATCACTATTTCAAAGGCAAAGGCAAAGACAAAGACTCTTTTTAAGTCCAAAGCTCCTGCTCAAGCTACTTCTGAATCTACTCCCAGGACACAGAAGCAATTGTTAAGGATGGCTGAAGATTTGCTTTCTATGATTAGGGGTTCTCACCCCCCCCGAGAAAAGGCCTCGACAGGATGTTCCTGTGGATTCCTCTGACCAGGCTTCTATATCTTCTGTCTCTTCCTCTGATCAGGAATATTCTTTTTCTCCTTATGAGGATTCGGATGCTGAGGACTCCTTGCCCTCTGCTTCTCCGCCTGAAGATTTTTCTTTTGGGGAAACCTTACATGAGATGAGGGAACATTTTCATTGGGAAGGTCAGGATTATTCTGCTTCCAAGAAGAGGCTTAGAGAATTCCTTCTTCTTCCTCAACATAGGCCTTTGGCTATCCCTCCTGTTCTTGACATTGTGGATGATGCTTTTTCCGAGGCTAATTTGAATCCGGATTCTATACCTCCTGCTCCCTCTAAGCCTGATAGGTTTTATAGGGTTCCTGAGTCTCATTTGTTCTTGTTTAAGAATCCTTCTGCAGATCCTGAAACTATATCTCAGGGTTCTAAGGCTGCTAAAGTTGCTACTTCTAAGAATCCTATTCCCTCCGAGAAGGATTCTCGTGCCTTAGACAAGTGGGGCAAAAAGGTATATACTTCTGCTACCCTTTCTGTTAGGGCTTTAAATTGCCAGTTTCATATGTTTAAGTATCAGCAATTTCTTTTGTCTGTTTTAAAGCAAAAGCTTGCCTCTCTTCCTGCATGTGCAGAAGATAAGGAACTACAGGATGTATTGCCTGCAACTGAACAACTGAACAAACATAGCTTGCATTGTGGTTTTGATGCTTTGGATGCTTCTTGCAGGGCCGCAGCCTCTGGTACTGTTATCAGGAGACATGCTTGGCTTTGTGAACAAAGTTTACCTGAACAGGTTAAGGCTAAATTATTAGATGCCCCTGTTCAGCATGATGTTCTTTTTGGATCTAAGGCTGAGGAGGTTATTAAAAAGATGGAAGAAAAGGCAAAATCTATGCAAACTGTGAAAGATTTCTTGCAAGTTCAGCCTCCTAGATTTTCCAGGAATTGGCCCTCCAAAAATTGGTCATTTCCCACGTCTGACAGGCCTCAAAGGGGAAGATATAGACGCTCCAGAGGTCGTGGCCAAGCTCAGGCCTCCTACAGATCGAGACAATGGACTGCTTCTTCACCTAGAAGTGGAGAAGACAGATCCCAATCTCAAAGAAAGCAAACTCAATGATTCTCTCGGTTGGGCTACAGGACCTCTTTACCTGGATGCCCCTCTCGGAGGAAAACTTTCTCTTTTTTACAGAAATTGGACTCATATTACCCAGGACAAATGGGTATTGGACGTGATTTTAAAAGGCTACAAATTCCACTTTCATACCTTGCCAAGGGCTTTCGGTTGGCCAGATCTGCCAAAACATCAATGGTCAGAGGCCTTAAATCAAGTGGATGCTCTTCTGGCCATGAGAGCCATAGAGCCTGTTCCACTCTCAGAGATGGTAAAAGGTTTTTATTCAAGACTGTTTCTGGTTCCAAGAAAACAAAGCTCATGGAGACCTATTCTGGACCTTTCTGTGTTAAACACCTTTTTGGAAATTCCAAAATTCAAGATGCTTACTCTGCAGCAGCTGATTCCAATGCTCTCTCAGGACGCCTGGATGGTGACATTGGACCTAAAGGAAGCTTATTTACACATTCCTATCAGGCAGCAACGCAGGAAATTCCTCAGGTTCAAGGCAGGTTCGAGACACTTTCAATTCTCTGTACTGCCCTTTGGTTTATCTACTGCGCCCAGAGTCTTTACCAAGTGCCTGGCACCAGTAGTGGCTTATTGCAGACTCCAGGGGATTCAGATTTACCCCTATTTGGACGACTGCCTTATTCAGGCAGACAGCAAGGATCTTTTACTTCAACATCTGGATTTTGTTTAACGTCTTCTCCTCCTACTGGGATTTTCAGTGAACACAAAAAAGTCACATTTGATCCCTTCTCAACAAATGGTATTTCTGGGAGCCCTCTTAAATACAAAAGGGCCTTCCTCACTACAGAAAAACAAATACAGCTGGCTTCAATTTTCAAGACTTTGGCAACTCTACCTCAGCTCACTGCAAGGAAATTCCTGCAGGCACTGGGCTACATGGCTTCCTGCATTCTGTTGATTCCAAATGCAAGGCTTCATATGAGAAAGCTTCAATGGTATCTGAAAAGTGTATGGTCGCAGCAGTACCACGATCTGGACACTCTGATTCCTCTGATCCCCTGCCTCCAGAAGGAGTTCCTTTGGTGGTCCAGGGTGTGTGCTTTAAGCGAAGGAAAGCCTTTCCGTCTTCCTCAACCTTCTCAAATCATAACCACAGACGCCTCGGATTATGCTTGGGGAGCACATTTTCTAGGCAATTGCCAGCAGGGAACCTGGACAAAGGATCATCTTCACTGGCACATCAATCTGAAGGAAATGTTGGCAGTTCAAAATGCTCTTTTAGCCTTCAAGAACCTTTTGCATCCAGGACCTCTTTTGATACGCACAGACAACACCACAGTCATGTGGTACATAAACAAGCAGGGGGGTTCTCATTCGTACCCCCTTTGCAGACTAGCTATGGCTTTATGGGACACAGCTCTAAATCTGAATCTACATCTCCAGGCCCAATTCATACCAGGAGAACAGAATCTCTTAGCAGACAGCCTGAGCAGGAACATTTTAGATCCTCACGAATGGATGCTAGACACCAACTTATTCAACAGGATTACTGCAGTTTGGGGATGCCCCCAGATAGATCTGTTTGCATCCCACCTCAATCATCAGCTGCCTCTCTTTTGCACCAGGTTATTCCACAAAACAGCTTGGAAAGTGGATGCCCTGTCCTTCAGCTGGAGAAACCTTTCGGGATATGCCTTCCCTCCTCTTCCTCTACTTCCTCGGGTATTACTAAAGATAAAACAGGACAAGCCCAAGTTCCTCATCTTGATTGCTCCAAATTGGCCTCGACAGTTTTGGTATCCAACTTTAAAGCACCTGTTCTTGGAGCCTCCTTGGATTCTTCCTCTGAACCCTTCTCTTCTGTCCCAGCATCAGGGTCAGTTGCTACATTCCAATCTCAAGACCCTTTGCCCGACAGCTTGGCTCTTCAAAGGAATTTGAATTCTTCTAGTCTTCCCAAACAAGTTTTGGATGTTCTTTTGGAAGCTAGACGGCCTAGCACTAGGAAATCCTATGCCTCTAAATGGAAGAGATTTTGCATTTGGATGCAGGACCGAGGCTTGGACCCTCTGGTACCTGATCTCTCTTCTATTTTGCTTTACCTCTCGGATCTTTTGTCTAATGGACTTTCCTTTTCTTCCATTAGGATTCATGCTTCTGCTATTTCTGCTCATTTCAATACTGATCCCCCTGTTTTTTCTCATCCTTTGGTGAGACAATTCTTGAGAGGGGCTAAGAATTTAAGGCCTCCTAGGACCCCTCCTGTTCCTGCTTGGGATCTTAATTATGTTTTAGAAAAACTTACTTTGCCTCCTTTTGAGCCTGCAGCATCTTCAGATATTAAGTTTTTATCTTGGAAGACCGTTCTTTTGTTAGCCTTGACTTCTGCCAGAAGGGTCTCAGAGATGCAAGCTCTCATGGCTGTGGAACCATACCTTATTTTCCACCAGGACAGAGTATCCTTGAGGACCAATCCCACTTTCATGCCTAAGGTGATTTCGAAAGTGGCTTTGAATCGAACAATTCACCTTCCTACCTTCTTTCCTAATCCTCAGAATAAAGGGGAAAGGATTTTGCATTCCTTGGACGTGCACAGACAGTTACGATTTTATTTGGACAAGACTAAAGAGTTCAGAAAATCTAACCAATTGTTTGTTTCTTTTGCCTCCAGTTCTCTTGGAATGGCCATTTCCAAACAAACTATTTCCAAATGGATTTCTTATGGAATAAGGTTTTGTTACACTCATCATGGGAAACACTCTCCAGGTACTGAGAGAAGTCATTCTACTCGAGCAGCTGCTACTTCTACAGCTTTTCTCAGGGGAGTTCCTACCAAGGATATCTTGGAAGCTGCCACTTGGAGTTCTGTGCATACTTTTTCCAAGCACTACAATCTCCCTTTGTATTCTAAGACCAGGGCAGGCTTTGCCTCTGCTGTTTTGCAGGGTTTTCTTGCTGCCCCTTCTTCTGTCTAAACCTCCCCCCTTTTTTCACTGCTTTGGGATTCCACCCTACAGTTATGACTGCAACAGTGAAACACGATGAACATAGTACAGTTGTGTACACCTACCATAAATGTAGATGTTCGAGTGTCTTCACTGTTGCAGTCGGTGTTTCCCTCCCTCCTATCCCCTCTTTTTTTCTCTCTTTTGTGGTGTATTTGTGTTTCCTAGTGGGATTCATTTATGATCTATTGGGGACTTCTGACATCTAGGGCAAGAAAGGCTGGAGAAGATGGCGTCGGCTGAGGGCTATGTACCAGAGCGTACTGACGTCGGGATACTGGATTGTACAGCCGACGCCGGACCCAGACTTTGGGATTCTGGCTGACCTCGGGCTGCCTGCCGGCAGGAGCACCCTACAGTTATGACTGCAACAGTGAAGACACTCAAACATCTACATTTATGGTAGGTGTACACAACTGTACTTTTAAGCACTTGGGCTTCAGACCTGCTGTTTTACATTAAGAAGGTTTGTGGTCTGCACTGTAGTGGCAGGACAGGTAGCTTACATCCTTCTAAGTTGGGAACTGCTGATTGAGGGCTCAGTGTTTGTTATTCTAAAAGTGTATTAATTCTGGTTTAAGCACCTGGGCTTCAGGCCAGTTATTTTACATTAAGAAGGTTCGTGGTCTGCACTCTTGTGGGAGGAGAGGCTGGACTCTGCCCTTCTGAGCTGGGAATTTCTGGTTAAAGGCTTATAGTGCCTGCATATTTGAACTGCTTCTTACTGAAATTGGTACACCTTGTTTGCTGTAGCATAGACTAGATCCAGGTCTGCTGAATCTAGCTTTGTTTGTATAACTTGAGCACTAATCCAGGCATTCTTTAAAGTACTCAGTTGTATTTTGTACTGCTTGGTAGTAACTTGATTAAAGTGTAGCTTTCATTCTAAGTCTTTTGGATTGAGCACTTGGGCTCAGACCAGTTGTTTTACATTAGGAAGGTTTCTGGCCTGCACTGTGGTGGAAGGACAGGTAGCTTACATCCTTCTAAGTTGGGAACTGCAGATTGAGGGCTCAGTGTCTGTTATTCTAAACGTGTATTAGTTCTGGTTTAAGCATTTGGGCTTCAGGCCAGTTATTTTACATTAAGAAGGTTCGTGGTCTGCACTCTTGTGGGAGGAGAGGCTGGACTCTGCCCTTCTGAGCTGGGAATTTCTGGTTAAAGGCTTATAGTGCCTGCATATTTGAACTGTTTCTTACTGAAATTGGTACACCTTGTTTGCTGTAGCATAGACTAGACCCAGGCCTGCTGAATCTAGCTTTGTTTGCATGCTTGTTTGCTTGTTGTTTCCCTGAAATGCTAATTCCACCTAAAACGTGTTTTTTCAGCGCTTCTGTGGATCCCTAGTGATATCTGCATTGCTTACTGTACTTATTTCCTTGTTTCACTTGAACGAAAGTTACTGTTTGTCATTTTTGCATTTAAGTTACCTGTAACACATTGCATTTAATTTACCTGGCACTTGCTCACTAAAGCAATTATATAAGTCAGCACTAAAAAATTAAAAGCACTACACCCTCACAAACTCCCCTTGCGTACCTTGTTCCCCATTGGCCCTTTTTTTTCAATTATAAAGGAATTCCCAATACTATTCTAGTATGTCCAAAGGTCAGTTGTCAATCTCCTCTCTGGTCCAGCTGGTGAATCTGGGAATCTTGAGGCAATGTTACAACTGCCTCATGTACACAGACAACCCTCTCCTCCTCCCAACAAATTCCAACACATGTGAGAGATGCAACCATATAGCCAAACTGGAGGCTAAGCTCTCTCAACTCAGTACTGGTGTAACCAGTTAGGAGGAGAAGGAAACCACACTCACTACAATTCCAGTCTCACATAGACCTACCACGACAGCAAACCAAACACATAAACACACAAAAACATACTCGGTGGCTCTAAATAAAAATCTGCCTAAGCAGCAGAGACCTCCAAAGCAGACACCCAAGCAACCGCTACCCCAAAACAAAGCACATGCAACACATAGCTCACAAAGCCAGTGTGCCGAACAGTCACAGCCCTTAAGGCTAAACAACACACCTGATACACTTGTAATAGGTGACTCTATTGTCAGGCACACTGATGTCCCGCTCACCAGGCTGAACAAGGAGAAGGTCATGGTGAGCTGCCTGTCGGGCGCTAGGATCCGCCACATAACACAAGCACTCAGGTCACTCCAAGGCAAGTACAAATATGACTCCGTCATTGTCCATGCTGGTGTGAATGACCCAAGACGTACCTCCCTGGACTACATGAAAAGAGACATAGAGGAGCTCTCTGAGCATGTAGCCCAGGCCGATATGACCCTGACCTTGAGTAGCATCTTACCCTCACCAAGAATGATGCCACAATATGAAGACAAGATGATTAATTTCAACAATTGGCTTAAGTATTCATGCCATTCAAAGGGGATCCAATGCCTGTCAGCCTGGGATGACATGCTTGACAAGCCACGATGCTTCGCTAGGGACGGCTTGCACCTGTCACCCGTGGGCTTTTGGATATTGGCAAAGGCTCTTGCTACCCCCATAGTGCCTTTTTTGGGCAAGGCTCAAAAGGCAAACCCACCTCCATAGGTATCACAAGGGATAAGAAACGAAGAGTAATGCTACTCAACGCCAGAAGTCTAAACCTCAAGATGCATGCACTCGAAACTCTCCTTAGCTTGGAGAACATCGATATCTGTGCAGTAACAGAAACCTGGTTCAAGGCTCTCGAGAGCACCCCAGCACTGCCAGGTTATACCTCATACCATGCTTTTCGGCCCCAAAACATGGACCGAGCCAGAAAAGGAGGGGGAGTATCAATATTCGTCAAAGATACCCACACCTCCAGGTTGGTAGCACAGCACGAAGCATCAGAGACTATCCATGTGCAACTAACAGTGGGTAAAACTGCCTTCCAGTTTATAGCCTGCTACAGACCACCCTCCCAAACCCAGGAACCCCACTCGGCCTTCCTGAGAACACTGGAAAATATGAAGGTCTCGCCAAACACCATTATATTGGAAGACTTCAACTACCCAAACATAGACTGGGAGCATTACTCTAGCTCCAACACCCTAGCTCAAAGGTTCCTAGAATTTATAAACTCAAATGCTATGGAACAACTTGTTACTCCCACAAGACGGGAAAACATACTGGACCTGATCATCACAAACATGGGGACTCTATGCTCCAGACCAGAAGTGTATCCCTCACTGGTAAGATCAGACCATAAACTAATCTCACTGGATATTCACATCCCGACCGCCACCCCCTGCCCAGAAAACCACAGTGAAAAACTTCTCTAAAGCAAATTTCACACTCCTCAAAACTGAGGTGGAATCCTTTAAAGCCCCCGGGCCTGTGGAAAATATGGCCCAGACCACAGAATCCTTTATAAACGCATTCTATGAACACCTTCAGGAATGCATGGATCATGCAATCCCAAATAAAACCAAGACCCAATCTTCCAAAGGCAGATGTCTTGTTTGGTGGACCCCAGCCATAAACAAACTATACAATAGAAGGAGGAAGCTACTACATGATAGAGCAAAATCCCAAAAAGGGAAGGCATCTCTGATCAGTGTTAGCAAAAAACTATGGGCACTTATAAAATCGTCTAAGGTCAGCTTCGAGAGAAAAATTGCACAGGACACTAAGGATAATCACAAGGCTTTCTTTAGTTATGTTAGGAACCTGGGTGGGAATTCCCAGATATGCTCAGAATTAGTCTAAAATGACAATAAATACACCGAACCCACAGACATTGCCAACATCCTAGTTGACAGGTTCAGCGAAAACTTCTCCCCCCCCTCCCCACCAAATGGGCAAATATCTATCTCACCAGAGTGCTGCCCCCCGACATCTCAGATGCTCATGTAAGAGCCGCCCTATCCAAAGCAAAAAACATAGCATCAATGGGACCAGACGGTGTCCTGGGCTGCGTCCTACATGAACTCCAAGAAAAGCTAAACCCAAACATAAAACTACTGTTCAATCTCAGCCGTACCACAGGATATGTACCCAAAGAGTGGCGTACAAGAACAGTGGTCTCTCTCCACAAAGGTGATGCCTCAACGGATCCTGGAAACTATGGCCCCATAAGCCTGACTAGCTTGGTCTGCAAAGCTATGGAAAGGATCATCATGGACCTCATAAATAAAGATATTGGGGACCTACAGACACTGGATCCTACCCAGTTCGGCTTTGTTAAGGGCAGATCCTGCCTCTTAAACCTGTTCAATTTCTTTGAAACAGTCACCAAGGCCATTGACGAGGGGAAGGTGGTCCACACAGCCTGCCTGGACCTCGCAAAAGCCTTTGATACAATACCCCACTCGGGCATTATAGATAAGCTCATCAGCTTAAATATAAACCCCCTATGTCACTAGATGGGTTGCAAACTGGCTCAAGGACAGAACCCACATGGTTAAAATTGCTGGAGCCATGTCAGACTCCAAACCAGTTACAAGTGGCGTCCCACAAGGCTCAGTCCTGGGACCTCTCTTGTTCGGTATATATTTCTCGGAGGTACAGGCCAACATGGAAGGACTGTGGCTGACCAAGTTCGCAGATGACTGCAAACTAGGCGCCATAATCAACTCTCCAGCCGACACAAGCATCCTCCAAAAGGGCCTCGTAGAAACAGACAACTGGTGCCAGAGCCATGGCCTCAAGCTAAACGCCAAAAAGTGTATAGTCATCCCCTTTGGCAAAAACAAAGTGCCCATAAATTACCACATAGGTGGTAATCCATTAAGTACAGAAGAAATAATTAGGGACCTGGGGACCCAAGTTGATAGCAATCTCTCATTTGACAACCACGTGGCCAAAGTGGTTAGAAAAACATTTTATATAGCCCACCTAATCATGAAGGGATTCACATCTAGATCAGGGGAGGTCATCGTGCCTCTTTACTCATCCCTCATCAGGCCCATAATTGAGTACAATGCCCCTTTTGGGATGTACCTTACCAGACACCTGCAGCAACTGGAAAGACCCCAAAAGTACCTCACCAAGAGGATCAAAGGGCTCAAACAGATGCCAAATGCTGCCCGGTTAAAGAAACTCCAGCTCTACTCAGTGGCATACCGCCTGCTCAGAGGCGATCTGTGCCTGACGTATAAAGCCATGTCCAATCCGGAATTAATGGACATGCTGCACCTCAGAAAATCCAAATCCCATCGATCTACGCGCTTGAGAGACTTGAACCTCAGCACTGAAATAAATAGGACATGCTGGAGGGACAGATTCATAACCCAGAGGCTCCCTTCACTCTGGAATAAAATCCCAGTCCAGGTTAGGCAGAGTCCCTCATTGACTCTCTTCAAGAGGAATCTTGATGAGTGGATGGGGCATCATAGGTTTACCCCGGGTATCACTTCTGTGTCACTGTTAGACACAGGCACAGTATACTAACCTCGAAAAAGGGCATAGCAAAATTAATTTAAAATGGGTGGCAAAAAACAAACGCACTATGGCTAGGCTTATAAATGCCCTAGGGCAGATAGCCTAGTATGAACCTATGAACCTATGAACTGATTGTGGTACCCATTTGCAGTCAGGATGGCAGGTGCAGGAGAGGGAAATCGCTTTAGAGCACAAAGGTGGGGTGTTGAGGAGTCAAAATATATGGCTTGGCTCCTAGTCCATGATCATGAAGCGCAACCCATGCAGGGCCAGGTTCAATGGGGAGCGTATAAGGCAGAGGCGTAGAACCGGTTGGCACATGATCTCACCAGTGCCACAGGCATTCCGAGGACTGGTGAACAGGTCCGTCACCACCATGCGGACCTGAAGCGACGAAAGGAGGACTAACTGAACCGATGGATCCAGGAGGCCCGCCAAATGCCCATTGCCCCACTACTGAGTAAGTATCCATGTAATTAAGTATGTAAGAAATGCTATCCTAGCCTATAGTATGGATAGGTATGTTACAATATTCCTTCATTTATATTACAGCTGCAGGTGTTCGTTCCGCGAATCGGCAAGCCTATGCTGATAGGCTGGCGAGGTTGCACCAACAGGCAGGTTAGTAATTATTCTGCTGGTATTGTTATATATATAAGTAGGACAGCTTGTAAAAGTGTTCACTGTTGTAACCCAGTAATAAAGGTGAAATAAGCCAAGAAGAAAGATTCTGCTAGTATTGTAAGATTAGATAAGTGATGCAGCCTGGAAAAGAGTATTGCAATCCAGTAATAATGGTTAAACAAGTCTCAAATAGAGTTTCCACCTGTATTGTAATATCAAATAACTGCTTCAGCCTGAAAATGAGTGTTGTAATCAATCAACAAAGGATAGACAACTGTCGAATACATCCTTGTAAATTCTGCCATATGAAATATGTGAGTCAACTGGAAAGGATTGTTGTAACCCAGTAATAAATGTTAATAAAGCCTAGAATTAAGTACTATCCTGAAATGTAAATATAAAATAAGTGAGAGAGTGTGAGAAAGAGAGTTTGAAACTACCAAGAAAGCTGTAATAAGTCTGGAATAAAGGTATACTGCATTCACTACATAATGAAATGAATGAGACAGACACAACCAAAGAGTGAAATGTCTTTAATAAAGCACAGAACCTGGACTGTGTCCGTCCCACAATTTGGATATGTTGCTGTACCCTTGCATTATGGAGATAGTATGGTTGTATGAAATGCTGAACATCCACAGTTGTCTAGACCCATATAAATCAAATGTAGCAGGATGCTTTACCTGAACACAGCCAGATATGTACATATATGAATAAAAATGGAATGTATATTAATTTAGCAGTAACATCCCCATCACCAACATTCCTAAGGTTACATACAGGAAACTGTACTAATACATGTAGGGGTTATATATCTGCATTTACTAGGAATGTACAGTATATGTATAGGTAGTTTAAGTTAATGTAATATTTCTCCACCCTACCCTATTTTCACAAATTATGCCATTCCACACCAAACTGGGTATGTGTATTCACAATTAATTCCCATGGACATTTGTCCTGTTGGTTTATACATATCTGCATGTACGTTGATGCATGTGCCTTGTTCACATATCAAAACCTGATGGCCTGTTGCCACCAGTCAACCTTGCATGCTGTTGGAATGTCCACTGTTGTTCTAAATATGCATCTGTTATGCTTGCTGCTCAATGTTCGGAATTCATGTGTGTTTGGTTAATGGGAATACTGATGCATGCTGTTACAACTAATTTTGAATGGTGTTGTTTGTTACTAACCCAAAATACCATAAAATACAGCTAAACATAGGACAACAGGGAAGGCAGGTTCCAGCGGACTCACCTCTCCCACCTCAGCTGGCGATTGCACCTGGCACCAGTGCCCAGGCTGGGATCTCCTCCTCCAGTGGCCATGTGCCACCTTTGGGTGGAAGCGCTGTAGGGGATGGGGCTCGTCCCCCCTCTGCAAGCGTGGCCGGAGGAGAGCCTCCACTCACCCTCTATAGGTCTGTAATGCGTAGTGAGATCAGGCGCTCCATGACTGATCCCCTACGCCAGATTGAGGCGAGAGTGGCGCAACTCATGGGTGTGCCTGCCCGTCCTATCCAGCCCCCAGCACATCCCCAGCCTGGGCTGTGAAGGCGCATTGGTAACTGCCCATGGGTGGGGATCTCAGTTCCACTGTTGCCATCTGTGGGCTCGTGGGCTTGCGATATCAAAACATCCGACCCAGTCAGTTGTGTTTACCCCCCACATGTGTCATACTCCGCCCCTGTATGCGTTTTGTTTGTCTTGTCTGTTAACCTCCCCAACCTACCTCCCCAAATATACCTACTTCCTGTACCTCACATTCCACTCTCACCTGAAAAAAAAATAAAAAAAGGGCACTCTGTTCCCACAAAAAAATTACGCCCCATACATAGCTGCCCATTTCACATTTTTTGGACATGTAAACTGAAAATTACAATTGGCTATACAACATATTTTGTTGTCCTCACCCCTCTGTCAGGGGTGGAAGGTGTCAAATGTCACTCTAAATTTCTAACATATGCACAGCTGTTGCTGGTAAAGAATTGGGCAGCTATGGGCCTTCCCTACATCCTTCCTGCACATCCCGAGCTTGTTTTCCTACTGTCCTACCCTCTTTCTGCCCCCTTTTTCACCACTTTCCTATTTCCCCATTTTCTTTTCTTTAAAAGAAAATAGCGCAGGTGTTAGCGGGAGTAAGCACTTTTAAGCAGTAGTCAGCGGGTGTGCACTTGTGTGCGCTTAGCTAAGCGTAGATAAGCGTAGCTAAGCATCGCACAAACTTGCGCAAACCTGCTTACAACTGCTTAAAAGTGCCTTAGTCACTCTGTATAACAAGGCCTGTAGTCTGTTCATCAGCAAAATAAAATACCCCTGTCAGTCTCGAACCCAGGACCTTGGAAGCACTATATATATATATATATATATATCTACATACCTCTCTATCTATGTACATATATATATATATATATATATATATATATATATATATATATATATATATATATATATACATATCTCTCTTTGTATATATATATATATATATATATATATATATATATATATATATATATATATATATATAGATAGATAGAGATATATAGATAGATAGTTAGAATATGCATATACATATAGATATAATAGATACATATATAGATATATATGTAGATACATACATATATACAGATAGATATGAATGTCTATAGATATGTGTGTGTGTGTGTGTATATATACATATATATATATATATATATATATATATATATATATAGTTATATAGAACGGTGTGTGTGTATATATATATATATATATATATATATATATATATATATATATATATATATAGATAGATAGATAGATATGTATATATATTTACATATATATATATATATATATATATATATATATATATATATATATATATATTTATATGTGTGTGTGTGTATATATATATATATATATATATATATATATATATATATATATATATATATATATGAAGAGAGAGTGAGAGAGGGGGACATGGGGGCAGATGTACTGCAACAGGTGCTTGGTGACCAAGGCATGGACTGAACACCAGTGTTGATACTGCAGTACCATACCCCATTCCAAAACATGTTACCCACTAACTACCACATAGGTGGTTGCCTGCCTACCACTGGAGGTGTCAGAAGGGAACATGGGACAAAGGTGTAAAATAGCCTTCCCTTTGATATCCACCATGGCACACTAGTCTTGTAATCCCTGTACATGGTACATGTCATCACAAAAGGTGTGTCAGCTAGGGAAATGTAAGTCAGTGTGTCCCTCTACACCTCACAATGTCCAATGCAGTATGTACCTCCCATGGGAACTACAACAAGTGGAAAGGCCACAGACATACCTAACAAAGACTGATAATGCCCTCAAACACATTCCCTATGCAGACTGACTCACAAAACCACAGCTTGAGTGCCTTGCATACTTCCTACACAGAGGTTACCACTGCTGGACATACAGAGTTATGTCACACCCATACCAGTCGGCCAACCACCATGGCAAACCTCACAATCCGTCCATCCTACATGACCTAGGGTCCTAATCCTTGTCACCGCACTAAACAGCACATGCTGGAGGTACAGGTTTCCATACACAAATATGCCATACCCTGGACTAAACCACCCAGCATTAACAAACAAGGCTCCTTATTAGTAGATGTCATACATACCCCTGATGAATGTTATGGAGATAGGTAATATGCCCTGTGAGTCACCTCTGTGTAACCGTTTCACAGGAGCAAGTAAAATCACATTACATGTGTCCCAAACGGCAGGGTAGCATATGGCTAGGCTGCTCTAGGCCCAGGGCCAATAGCATAGTACCTACCTATGACACAATGCACACACACATGTACTCAGTGCAATACCAGCTATGTGAGGTTGAATGAGTGTGATATTGACTGTGTGCAAGGTCTGTAAAGGTGTGATAGCTTAGCATGAGTTTGTGTCTGTCATGGTAGTTTGTGTCATAGGTGTGAGGCCAGAGAAAGATGTGTCAGTTATCGGGATGCAAACATAGTAGATTGGCATATGTTGTGCTGTAGTTCCCTGTGTATGACTGCGGTGTCCCATCATAGGCAGAAGCAATACATGTATGCTCAGTAAGTGGTACTGCTGTTGAATCCAGCTCACATATGAACTGTTGTACTACCCGAAGTTGTAGGCCTAAACACTACAGTATGGTGTATGTTCACATTCCCTGGTAACATTGTCTGGTGTGTTTCCTGTAATCTGCACAGATTACATATCTCATGCATAGGTATCTGTAAGTAGGGGCACACAGTACTATAAGGTACACAGTTAATGCTCATCTGTGTCATCATACATTTGTGTGTTGTATGTATGTGTAATGTGTGTGTAATGATGCCTGTACCATGGCCGCAATCACATGTGTGTTACAGGGTATATGTGTGTACCTGGCAGCATGTATACTCTGTGACAGCAGTATGCTGGCTATATTAACAACTGTGCACATATGTCAGGTAGGGGTATGGCATCAAAGACTAGGGTGGATTACCGTTTAAACTGTTAAATGTGCATTGCATTCATTGCATGGGATGACAATATTCGTCATCCATTAGCTTGATACATACCCCCAGTGTGAGGTTGTGCATTATATCCCAAACAGTGTGTCGAGTGCTGGTGTATACTAGTTTGTTGTATGGAGTGTGGCAGGCACTGTCAGACAGTTGTGGGCTGAGCACTGATATGTGGTATCGAACATGTGTATCCCCTGATAAACAGACAGATGCTATATATGGCAGTTAAGTGATATCAGTACATTAGAATATTAAGTGTGCCACATGACTTACTCACATATTTTTCTTTTCCTTCCAGGGTGATGGTGCATCAGTGTAACCCACCTTATACAGCAGCAGAGGATCAGGAGATCCACCAGAGCCTGGTGCAGAATTTCTCTGTGCTGTTTTCCAGGACCAGCCAGAACCAGCATGAGAGGGCTGCACTGTGGCAAGATCTTGTCCGTCAGGTAAATGACATAGGCATGCATAACAGGACATATGAGCAGGTACGCCATCACTGCAGTGATTTAATTAGACATGTCCGGCAGCGTGTGTCTGATATCCACAGACAACAGCTTGCCACAGGTGGTGGGGTACTTATTCACCCCCCCTCACCAGTGTGGAAGAGCACCTCCTACGTGTTGTGGCTCCAGTCCAACAACAACATCCACAAACATGTGTCATCATGGAGGCCGGAGCCACCCAGCATGTTGAAATGGAGTGTGCAGGTAACATGCCATATCTGTAGTTGACTGTTCTCTGTACTGGTAGTTTATGCGTGTGTGAGATATGTACTGTGTGTGTAGCTGTTAACCTGCCTATTTTTCTTCAAGATTGATATTCTGAGCATAATCTGTACACCTGTGAAAGCCACCTGTTGTACTACTGTACTTTATCATACTCACAGTATCAATGGCACAGTTGTGGCCACTGGCAATCACTGTCATATTTTTGCATGTCCCCCTGGAGTGACAGAAAGGCAGCCAATCCATGCTGGTGAGTGTGTAATAACAATACTATTGCTAATGACATGTGCATGTCATATGGAGGTGTAGTGTGTGCACATGTAACACCTACCCATAATGCATGCTGCGCATGTTTGCTCTGAGACTATGCATATCCCATTATTCTCAGTAGCTGCCTCACTCACATGCAATACACAGAGCATGACACACGTGTGGCAACACAGTACTGGACATTGTATAGGCATACCTGATACACATGTACACAACACACACATGTTTGGCATAGACACTACACCTTAGCCTGCTACACATGTCCAATTATGACACCTGCTGTATGGCTAACCTTCAGTATCCCACTTATCCTCTATGCAGCACACAAAATATACCTGAGGGGTAGAGGCCTACCATGTCTTTGTGCAACAGTCTTGAACAAATAATACATTCATGTTGGGCAGTGCTCACTATTGGCCACCTTACACACCCATGTAACAAGTGGCTGTGTAATTGTGGATGTAGTCATGTTACTGCACTTCAGGTACAGCATGCTAGCTGCCTGTCTGGCACACATTATTATTGTTGACTGACCACAAGAAGCATGTTGATCATGGCTCACATTACTACACCACATCCAGTTCCACTGACCACAAAAGTACACATAGCAGTTATTGCGTAGCACCGTCATGTGTTTGTGTGTGTGCAAATATATGCACCCACAGCTTGTAACACTTGCACAACATTGTTATGTCCTTGTACACATTGTGTCCCAGGGTGGAGACAATCACTGAACAACTACACACAACCATCAAGTACATGTATACTGTTATTAACAAGGGCTGTCTACACTTGCACTGCATGTTCCTGTGCAACACATAATCTGCATGCTGACAATTGTGCAGTGATGTTTTTCCTTGTGATACTGTCATCCACCCTCAAACAGTATTGTGTATGTGTTGGATTGCAGGTGTGTCTGTGCTTATATCTACTGTACTGAGGAGTGTGCCTGTGTGCCTGTGTGCATGTGTGCCTGTGTGCATGTGCGTTTGTGTGCATGTGCGCCTGTCTGCATGTGTGCATATGCGCATGTGCGCCTGTGTGCATGTGCGTGTGTTTTCCATGTGTGCATGTGCGCATGTGTGCCTGTGTGCATGTGCACCTATGCGCCTGTGTGCATGTGTGCTAACATTGTGTACACATTTGTAAACTGTGTTTCCTATCTTCCACTCACAGGTTCTGATGTTCTCTGGTGGAGTGCAGCAGGGAACCTGAAGCCACTGCTGGGGATAGTGATAATGATGATACATGTGTAATGGCACAGGGAGGTGTGACAGGGTCTGTCGTTGGTCAGCCAATTGACATTACACAGCAGTCAACCCCATCAATGCGCACAGTCATCCTGCCGATACATCCATTGTCACCAATGTCCTTAGCTGAGGGACAACATACAGTGGGCATTCACCAGGGTAGTGTGGTATTGGCACATGCATCCCCTCACAGCAGCCATGGCCAGATTCCTGACATGGTACCACACAGGCTGATGTCCAGGGGTTCTAGTTGGGAGCATCCGTGGTCGTACTGCCCCTGTCAGATGTGTGCACAGAGGTCTTTCAACCTCAGCTATGTTCCGGGCTGTAATGCAGGCACAGGCACGTATGGAACGGTACACCAGACAGGGTCTGAGAGAGCTTAGAGCACATCGCACTGCTATGAATGACACTGTGCGTGACGTTGCGGCTGACATCCATAATATCAGCGAGATCATTGATAGACGTTGGGGGGACACATTAGATCTCTTCCACAACTACATGTCCAGGAGCCAAGACAGTGCAGGACAGTTGAGGCGTCGACATGGACGTATGCCAGCAACATCATCAGCTGGCAGTCGTCGTGTATGACAACAAACTTGCAGCCACTGTAATAGCGCCAGTACCAGCCCCAGCAATGCTAGGTCTGTGCTGTCATTACACCATCCTAGAAGACCACGTGCACATGGCTCTGGACAGTCCCAGCAGGGACAAGTGTCCAGTCAACAACCCACTGCTTCTGATGACAGTACCCAGTCTGGCTTAGTACCTGATACTGTTCGTAGCACCCCTGCAGGCACAGGTACAGTGTCCGTGGCCAGAGACAGTGATCTGTATGACCTGGCAGGTTCAGTCTGTGGCTCTCCACAAACACCCGTATATGGCAGCCACATGGTGGAACTGTGTGTAAGCATACACACACATAATGCTAACACATACACACACACATTGCATCAACATTGCCCCATGTTGTACTGTTGTCCCTCACTAACACACACACACACACATACATGTCGATTGGATGTGCCAATGGCAGACTCTGGCAAACCAAGTACACACCCTGTGCATATGATGAAACTGTGCCACCTCCTGCCATCTTTAACATTGATGCAGGAACAGGATAGCATGGTGCTGATGCACAGGGTGACTACATAGCACTGTAGTAATAATATGTTGTTAACAGTACAGTGTAATGATATCATTGTGGGTATATTCGAGCATACATGATGCATTAACTATGATTGTCATTGTAGTTTTGTATACACCAGTGTTAATTCCCAAAGTGCACTGTCTGCACATGTGCCACATGGCTGTTGTGTGTACCTGTGCCTGCATGTGTTGGGGTGTGGACAGTACATGTGTGATGTTTACAGCACAGAGTTGCAGGTGTACATTTGTGAACATGGTTAGCATGGAACATGACATGGTTTGACAGTATGCTGTGGATGATACGGTTTCCATATGTCAGTGGTCTGTATTCTGCTACTATACACAGCCTACATAGCCTGACATTCCGTGGTCATTACATGGTGTCTCCCCAACTGATACACAGATGTAGGAACCTGATGTCAGTGATATCCCTGCAGTACTACACTATACGAGTAGCCATTCTTACTGAGCCCCACACATCCCTGGGAACAATACTCTTTGGCATATAGCAGTCTCACGTACATGTCAACACACTACGGATATGTCCATCCACGACTGCAAATGCATACAGTGGCCTACAATGCATTCTACACATGACACACCTAACCACCACAAGGGTATCATACAGACAGATACCTGTTGTCCAAGCCATGCTGTATTGCTGTAACGCAACTGTAGCATTGTCATCGGCATGTAGTTAACATAGTATTCCAACAGTACCATGTAGGTGGTAGCACCCATAATGTACAACAGGTAATAGTGTGTACATGTGGGCAAGTGTTATCTTGTCTGTCCTGTGATATTCACATTTCCAAAGGTATTCTGCAGTCCCTCGGTGTATCACCTAAGCAAGACGGTGTCTGTATGCATATCGGCAACAGTTGCCATACACCTACACTAGATGTCCATCACTCACAGACTTTGCTGTGTTTTAACATGTCTGACATATACTCCAGACAAGAACCCTTACCCACATTAATCTGTCAAAGCTTTCATGGGTGCATGTCACATAGTTGGCCTAGGACACGGTAGCCTGCATTGTCACCAACATACATGTGTGGCCTAAGGTCTGGTAAGCTGCAGCACATGCTGGCAAAGGTAACAACTGTAATCATATGAGGCAGGCTTCACACATAGGAACTATTAAAGGTCACATGTACATATCTGTATGTGGCACACACATACCTGATGTGTGCATTGAAATTACTGTTATAATAATATGTCATACAATAATAAAAGCAAAACACACAACACATTGACAACCGTGTGACAAACACACACATGTCATTTGTAGGATTCAAACCCCTACCTAACTATGTTATGATACTTGAGATGGACGCATTAGCACAGCGCGCTATTCGCATTACTGGATGATTTCCCTTTTCCTGCTGTATTTATAGTGTGCTGACATCATCAGTCTTTCCAAAGAGGAATGTACATCTTTTAGTGCGTTATCCCAGTTTTTAAAAAGGCCATTCCTTTCACAGAGAATTGCATACATACACACCCCCCTGCCACCACACACACACACACACACACACACACACACACACACACGCGCACACACACACACGCACACACATACACACACAGCGTTTGCAGAATTCAAACCCCTACCTAACTATGTTATGATACTTGAGAGAGACGCATTAGCACAGCGCGCTATTCGCATTACTGGATGATTTTCCTTCTCCTGCTGTATTTATAGGGTGCTGACATCATCAGTCTTTCCAAAGAGGAATGTATATATTTTAGTGTGTTATCCCAATCTTCAAAAAGGCCATTCCTTTCACAGAGAATTGCATACATACACACCCCCCTGCTACTACATAACAGAGCAATATCCCACAGAGGGAGGACATCTCTGAACAGTATTGGCAAGACGCTTCAATCCCTGATATAATCATCACTTGCACGTTTTGGCAGTGAAATTGACCAGACACTACAAATAATCACAAGGCCTTCTTTAGTTATGTCAGGAATATGTGTGGAAACAACCCAGATATGCTCCGAATTGTTGCATAACAGCACAAAATGTGCCAAACCTACGGACATAGCCTACACCCTGGCAGACAGAGTCTGCACAAACACCCCCCCCCTACCCTCCAAGGGTACAGATGCCCATCCCAAATGAATGTAACCTCCCTGACATCACAGATGCACAGGTGAAAGGTCCCCTCTCCACAGCAAATAACACAGCATATGTATGGGACCGGACGGTGTCCCAGGCTGTGTCCTACATGAGCTCTGAGTAGAACTGAACACTCACATTAAGTCACTGTTCCAACTTAGACTTACTACAGGATATGTACCCTGAGAATGGCATACAGATACAATGCTCCCACTGCACAAAGGTGGTGCCACAATGGACCACAGGAACTATCACCCCATAAGCCTGACTAGTGTGGTAGAAAAAGCTATGGAGCGTATTATCATGGAAGTCATAATCAAAAACATTGTGAGCCTCCAGACAGTGGATCATACACAATTCAGCTTTGTTAAGGGCAGATCTTGCCTCTTACACATAGTTCATATCTTTGAAACGGTTACTGAAGCCATGGATGAGGGTAAGGTAGTTCATATCTTTGAAATGGTTACTGAAGCCATGGATGAGGGTAAGTTAGTTCACACAGTCTACCTGTGCCTTGCAGAAGCCTGCAACACAATACCCCACTCAGGCATCATACATATGCTTACCAGCTTAAATATCAACCCCTATATCACTAGATGTGTTGCTATCTGCCTCGGGGATGGAACCCTCATGGTCAGAATTGCAGGTGCCATGTCCAATTCCAGACCAGTTACAACTGGTGTCTCACTGGGCTTAGTTGTGGGACCTGTCCTGTTCGGTATGTACTTCTCTGAGGTTCAGACTAACATGGGGGGATTTTGTCTAACAAACGTCACAGATGACTGCTAATTGGGGGCCATAAGCAACACTGCAGCTGACACATGCTTCCTCCATAAGGGTCTCACAGAGATGGATGCTTGTTGCCAGAGCCATGGCCATGTGCTAAATGCTAAGACATGCATAGTCATCCCCTTTGGGGAAAACAAGGTGCACACAAATCACCACATAAGTGGTAATCCATTAAGTACAGAAGATGTATTTACAGATTTGGGGACCAACACAGATCGTAACTTCTCCTTTGCTAATCACATTGACAGAGTCATTGCAAATACCTTTATATAGCCCTCCTTATCACATGGGGGTTTGCATGTAGATCATGGGAGGTCATTGTGGCCCTCTACTAGTCACTCATCAGGCCCATGTTTGACTACAGTGGCTCTTTTGGGGTGTACCTTACCCAAAACCTGCAGCAACTACAGTACCTCCCCAAGAGGATCATGGGCTACACACAGATGTCCTATGCAGCTCAACTAAAGGATCTTCAGCTCTACTCAGTTGCTTAACGCCTACTCAGAGGTAATCTATGCCTGACGTACACAGCCATGTCAAACCCAGAAGTAATTGACATGCTCCACCTCATAACATCAAAGACCCTTAGAGCTACACACTCCAGGGACTTAAACCTCAGCACAAAACTAAATAGGACAAGCTGCAGGAACAGATTCATTACCCAGAGGCTCCCCTCACTCTGGAATTGAATCCCAATTAAAGTTAGACATAGCCCCTCACCAACCCTCTTCCAGGAAAAATCCAGCCACATGGATGGGAGATTGCAAATTCACCCCTGGGATCTCCTCTGTGTCCCTGCTTGACAGAGACACAGCAAACTAGCCTTAAAGGGTGCCTTCTGTGACCTACTTTACAGAGGCACAGTAGGCTACTCTACTGGGGAGGCAGATGCCAAATACACTCTGCCTAGGCTTATAAATTCCCTAGGGCAGACAGCCTAGTATCGACCTCTGCACCTATGTTTATGTTGGGGATGCACAATATTTGTTGCTGATACTGTTTGCGGGTCTTTATTGCCGTAGCTTTCCCAGTTTCTATGAACAACTTGTGTATCTGCATAACATGTTTGATCATGACAGGGTTCCAGTATATTCATATATGTGTCTGTTGTCATTTAACTGTGTGCACAGGGCAGATTGCTGGATCGTGGGAGGTTCCTGGCTTAACACATACAACTGCCAGATATGTGTGGCCGACTGCTATACTCAAACATGGCCTGTGTGTGTGAGCATGCCCAGTTCAGGCTTTCCATGGTTTGTTGCCTGACATATGTCTCATTTATCCAAGTGTGTGATCATGCCCAGTGTGACCTTTCCATATGTTGTGATCTGAAGTCCACTACATTTGTGGCTGTGTGTGAACATGACCAATATCGACATTTATACTGTGTGTGTTGGAAGTCATGTTGTGTTCTTACTGCCAGACTCCTTTGTGTCATAACTCAACAGGGATTGTGCTGTGCCTGCATGGTTTCCATGGGATAGTTTGCAAAAACTTGTCAACATTCTTTCATACTGGCTGAACACTGCAATACTGTCATGGTGTACTGGTTCAGTACTTTCACTATGGTGCACAGTATAATGGGTTTGAGTCCCATCACTGCTTTAAATGTTCATACTGAGCAGACCAGACTGGTTAAGGGCCAGTTGGGCAACTGTGAGCATGTTGCATTTTGTTCAGCTATGGCCTACTTAAACCAGGCTTGTCCAACATTGCTGTGTATGCACCAACTTGGGTGGACATTGCCAAACATCACTCCACATTGACCACAGTTGTACTAGTTGGTGTGTGTGATTCTCTTCATAGGTTCATACTAGGCTATCTGCCCTAGGGCATTTATAATCCTAGCCAGAGTGTTTTTGGCTTTCAACACACATTTTAAGTGGAGTTTGCCATGACATATTTCAAGGTTAGTATACTGTGCCTCTGTCTAACAGTGACATAGAAGTGATACCCAGGGTAAACCTACAATCTCCCATCCACCTATCCAGATTCCTCTTGAAGAGAGTCAATGAGGGACTCTGGCTAACTTGGAGTGGGGGTTTACTCAAGAATGGAGGGAGCCTCTGGGTTATGAATCTGTCATTCCAGCATGTCCTATTTATTTCAGTCCTGAGGTTCAGGTCTCTTGAGCGCATGGCTTGATGGGATTCAGATTTTCCAAGGTGCAGCATGTCCATTGATTCCAGGTTGGACATGGCTTTATACAGCAGGCACAGATCACCTCTGGGCAGGTGGTATGCCACTGAGTGGAGCTGCATTTTCTTTAACCGGGCAGCAAATGTCATGTGTTTGAGCCCTTTGATCCTCCTGGTGAGGTACTTTTGTGATCTTTCCAACTGCTTCAGGTGTCTGATAAGGTACATCCCACAAGGGGCATTGTACTCAATTATGGGCTTGATGATGGATGAGTAAAGAGGCACAATGACCTCCCCTGATCTAGATGAGAATACCTTCATGATTAGGTGGGCTACATGAAATGTTTTTCTAAACACTTTGGCCACGTGGTTGTCAAATGAGAGGTTGCTATCAACTTGGGTCCCCAGGTCCCTTATCACTTCTTCCATACTTAATGGGTTACCACCTATGTGGTAGTTTTTGCCAAAGGGGATGACTATACACTTTTTGCATTTAGCTTGAGGACATGGCTCTGGCACCAGTTGTCTGTTTCTATGAGGCCCTTTTGTAGGATGCTTGTGTCAGCTGGAGGGTCGATTATGGCACCCAGTTTGCAGTCATCTGCAAACTTGTTCAGCCACAGTCCTTTTGTGTTGGCCTGTACCTCCGAGAAATATATACCAAACAAGGGAGGTCCCAGGTCTGAGCCTTGTGGGATGCCACTTGCAGCTGGTTTGAGGTCTGACATGGCTCCAGCATTTCTGACCTTCAGCCAGTTTACAACCCATCTAGTGACATAGGGGTTTATATTGAAGCTGGTGAGCTTATCTATAATGACCAAGTGGGGTATTGTATGGAAGGCTTTTGCAAGGTCCAGGTAGGCTGTGTGGAGCACCTTCCCCTCGTCAATGGCCTTGGTGACTGTTTCAAATGACTCAACCAGGTTTAAGAGGCAGGATCTGCCCTTAACAAAGCCAAACTGGGTAGGATCCAGTGTCTGTAGGTCCCCAATATCTTTATTTCTGAGGTCCATGATGATCCTTTCCATAGCTTTGCAGACCAAGCTAGTCAGGCTTCTGGGGCAGTAGTTTGCAGTATCCATTGAGGCACCACCTTTGTGGAGATGGACCACTGTTGCTGTACACTGCTCTTTGGGTTCATATCCTGTCGTAAGGTTGAGATTGAACAGTGGTTTTATGTTTGTGTTCAATTCTTCTTGGGGTTCACGTTGGACACAGCCCAGGACACCGTCTGGTCCCATTGATGTGTGTGTTTTGCTTTGGAGATCTGAGCATCTGAGATGTCAGGGGACCAGCACTCTGCTGGGATAGATACTTGCCCTTTTGGTGGGGGGGGGGTTTGCACTGAACCTGTCAGCTCGGATGTTGGCAATGTCTGTGGGTTTGGTGTATTGTTTGTTATTTTGGACTAATTCTGAGCATATCTGGGAATTCCCACCCAGGGTCCTACCATAACTAAAGAAAGCCTTGTGATTATCCTTAGTGTCCTGTACACTTTTTATCTCAAAGATGGCCTTAGACGATTTTATGTGTGGCTGTAGTTTTTCAATAATACTGATCAGAGATGCCTTCCCTTTTTTGGGATTTTGCTCTATCATATAGTAGCTTCTTCCTTGTATTGTATATTTTTTTATGGCTGGGGTCCACCAGACAGGATGCCTGCCTTTGGAGGATTGGATCTTGGTTTTATTTGAGATTGCATGATCCATGCATTCCTGAAGGTGTTCATAGAATGCATTTATAAAGGGTTCTGAGGTCTGGGTCGTATTTTCCACAGGCACAGGGGCTGTGAAATTTTCCACCTCGGTTTTGAGGAGTGTGACATTTGCTTTAGTGAAATTTTTCACTGTGGTTTTCTGGCCATGGGCTGGGGTCGGGATGTGAATATCCAGTGAGATTACTCTATGGTCTGATCTTACCAGTGAGGGATACACTTCTGATCTTGGGCATAGAGTCCCCATGTTGGTGATGATCAGGTCCAGTATGTTTTCCCCTCTTGTGGGAGTGGTAGCAAGTTGTTCCATAGCATTTGAGGTTATAACTTCTAGGAATCTTTGGGCTAGGGTGTTGCAGCTAGGGTAATGCTCCCAGTCTATGTTTGGGTAGTTGACGTCGCCCAATATAATGGTGTTTGGGGAGACATTCATATTTTCATGTGTTCTCCCGTCAGCCAAGTGTGGTTCCTGGGTTTAGGAAGGTGGTCTGTAGCAGGCTATGAACTGGAAGGCGGTTTTACCCACTGTTAGTTGCACATGGATAGTCTCTGATGTTTCATGCTGTGCCACCAACCTGGGGGTGTGGGTATCTTTGACAAATATTGATACTCACCCTCCTTTTGTAGTTTGTTCCATGTTTTGTGACTGTAAAGCATGGTATGAGGTGTAACCTGTTAGTGCTAGGGTGCTCTTGGGAGCCTTGAACCAGGTTTCTGTTACTGCACAGATATCAACATTCTCCATGCTGAGGAGAGTTTGGAGTGCATGTATCTTGCAGTTTAGACTTCTGGCATTGAGTAGCATTACTTCTAGTTTCTTATCCCTTGTGATACCTATGGAGTTGGGTTTGTCTTTTGAGCCTTACCTAAAAAAAGGCACTATGGGGGTGACAAGAGCCTTTGACAGTATCCAAAAGGCGACAGGTGAAAGCCATCCCTAGCGAAGCACCATGTCTTGTCGAGCATGTCATCCCAGGCTGACAGGCATTGGATCCCCTTTCACTGACACCAATACTTACGCCAATTGTTGTAATTGATCATCTTGTCTTCATATTGTTCCATCATGTTTAGTGAGGGTAGGATGATACTCAAGGTCGTCAAGTTTGCATATACTACATGGTGATAAATGCTGTATAGCACTACCTTACATTGCTTAACACATGGCAATCATGCCTCAGGTGGTGCTGCAGGGCTGCCTATGTTGGATGCACATACTACACTCCCTGCACATGTTTGAAAGCAGGTTGTGTCAACGTAGGCATTCCTTTCACTATATGTGGGAGTCAGAGAGAGGTATAATTTCCAGGGTTCCTACTGAGCCAGTGTATGTGCTATGCATTGCCTCTTTGCCAAGGCATACTGGGCACGCCTCCTTCTGCCTACTGGGGCAGGCTCAGATTGTTCCTCCTCCGAGTCACGCTCTGCCTGTGATGGCCTTGGCAATGGTGGGGGGCTGTTTGGCTCAGGCCTATGCTGGTCCTGCTGCAGCTGTTTTCACAGAATCATATTATGTAGCATAGCACATGCCATGACAATTTGGGTACATGTAGTTGGTGAGTATTGCAAGGCTCCACCAGATGTGTCCAGGCACTGGAACCATGACTTGAGCAACCCAAACACACGCTCAATTACATTTCATGTTTGTGCATGTGCCTCATTATGGCGTTCCTGTTCAGGTGTGTGTGCGTTTCTGATGGGTGTCATCAGCCACGGCTCCAGTGGATAGCCAGCATCCCCCACTAAGTGACCATGTGGGATGTCCCCATTGGCAAATGTCTGGTACAGCTGCGTTAGATGCCAGATATGGGAATCATGGTAGCTTCCAGGGCAGCCAGCACACACATTCATTATTATGCCCTGGGCATCACGCATGACCTGGCAGTTGATGGAGGGGAAGCCCTTGCGGTTAATGTAGGCCCTACCCCGCTCACCGGCTGGTGCTTTGATGCGTATATGCATGCAGTCTATTGCACCCACTACCTCAGGGTATTCTGCTATTTGCTGGAAGAGACGCATATTGCTGGCCAATACCTCACGGGAATTGGGGAAATATACATGATCACTGACGTGCTGACATGGCATCCAGGAACTGGTGCAGTACCCTGGATGCTGATGCCTGTGATATCCCCATCATATCACCAGTTGGTCTCTGGAAGGTACCTGTTGCTAGTATTCTTAGACTAACACATACCTTGGTTTCCACTGGGATGGGTTCTCCTCTGTTGGTTTTGTGTGTGAGGCGTGGCCTGCACAGCTCAACAATTTGCTGCAGGAGGTCTCTGTCCACTCTATAGCGCTCCACTATCTCCAGCTCATGTAACCCCTGGTAGGTGACCCTGGGCCTGTACACTTTTCTCCGTCTCCTCACTGTGGGTTGTCCAGCAGCATTTGCATTGTCACCACCCTCAGCATGTTGCATATGTCATCTTATAACAGCAATGGCAGCCCCTAGCATTTTTTGTCTGAGTGTAGCTTTTTCAGTTTTCACTTCTAGTAGCTTACTCCAGTGTTGCAGTGTCTCTTGAGAGTAACAAACTGCACTGTTGTTTGCAGAGTTTTAAGTGCTGGGCTAGGCTAGTGTTCTGCCTGTGTAATTGCCTGATTCTGATTGTTTTCACCTGCTAGCTCTACTAGTATTCCCTGGTAGCTTCCTACTATTTGTTGTGCTTCTTTTTTCCTTTCTGTTTCCTCAGGGGGGAGCGACGTGCATACAAGCGCAGACACGCTCACAGCAGCTCACATGCGTGCACACATGCTTAGACGGACTACAACTTGCTTATTTGGGTCAAAACGTGCGCACACCAGTGCAAACGCACTTACAGGTCTTTAAACAGCCTTATACATGCTTACTCCAGCTTAAACGCATGCACTCATGCTTTCACGTGTGCACTCTGTCTTACTCGGGTTTACAGGTGCGCACACGTGCGCATACCCGCTCAGCACGAAACTTTGGTGTTATCCACAGTATACACCTTCCATTTCTTGGCTTTCCCTGGCCTACCTGTTGACGCACCTCTTTCCATGATGTCTAACTGACAGCTGACACATGCCACTCTGCTCCTATGAGCTTCACTACTTTCATGCATACCCCTCTTGTGATGTCACCTATCTCCTACTCTGTTACTCCCCATATCCTACTCCTACACTCCACTGACTGTGCTCATTTGCTATGTAAAAGTGCGATTCACTATCCTAACGCTCATTTACATAGGATTGCCTACTAATGCTTGGTTACATTTCTTAGACTGGGCTTCTCCCCTTAGCAACCCCTACTCGGTGGCCATGTTGTCTTCGGCCTGCTATTCCCTTATATTGTAATTTAACAGTTTTCATAGATTCCACGTTTGTGGCTTTTATTTTCTTATTTTATGATTTTTTTTAGCGCACCCCGTTTGTGCGGTGCTGCGCTACCCTTAAACATCGGAAATCGCCAGGAAAAAAAATTATTTTTATTTTAATTTTGCATCTGGGAACTTTTCTAATGGCCATCTATTTGGCCATTGGCATGCTTCCTCAACCATATGCAACCTTTATTTGGAGCTAATAAGGCTCCATTGTGCTATTTGCAGAACGGTACTCAGTTGTCAACTGAATACATTTCTGCAGCTAACACGGCTCCTACTCGGACAGGTTTGTGCTTCCTGGATCGCAAATTTACCTCACGTGCATGCCTTTCGGCTGCAAGTGAGGTAATTTGCATATCCCAGCCCTGTCCGTGTAGGAGACGTTTTAGGAGCTCTCTTACATGCTCCTACAAGCTGTTCCTGGATCGCTCGTCGGACATGATGGCTGCATGGAGTCTTACTCTACTCGTACACTCCGTGCAAGCTATCGTGAATCTGGCCCTGTCTCTGTAAATATACAGTCTCCATGTTTGCATGATCTCAGAGGCACTATATTAGTTGGGGGTTGTGGTTGGTGAGCCCACAGTGGGTGGTGTGTGTGTGGGGGGGCTTGCATCCTCTTCAAATACACTGATTTTTAATCTCACTCCAAATCACAAGCATTTGGCATTGTTTATGAAACTTAACACTGCGTTTGGGTTCATAAAGGATGTCTGTTTTTTTATACCCTTACTAATGGTCTGTGCCATGAAACTCACCTCTTTTCCCTTTGTAGCTCCACAATTTTGTCAACCAGAACTAATATTCCATATAGGTGTCCCTGGTTGAGATGCAACTCAGATAGTGACTATTACTATGGAGGAGTGGGCAACTGAGGTAATTTCAATGAAAGTTGTGGAGCAAGAAGCATTTGGGTTACATTGGAGTTGTTACTGGCTTGTAGATGAACCTGTGTATTGGCATTTGCAAGTTTTTTGCTCTTACTTGGTTTATTGCTTTTGAGAGAAAGTAGGCAATTTCCCTTTATGCCAAGGATAGCAAAAGTTTGGACTTGCACAGTGGGTGCCTCTTCTTCGTCTATGGTATCATTTAAGATAGGCCTTCACCAAATCTTTTGTGGACTCAAGATACTATCTTCCTTCACAGAGCAGAGCCTGCAGTCACTACATCTGACCTTAGTATTGCAGGAGTTCTGCCACCAGGCTCTACACCTTCAGATTTACTGAGAATTGTGTCAGTGTTTAATAGCCTGCAGTCACTACATCTGATCTCAGTATTGCAGGAGCTCTGCTGCAAGGCCCTACACCTTCAAGTTTACTAAGAATTATGTCAGTGTTTAACGTAGGCATATTTATCTTGAAGACCCTTGCTGTGTATTACCTTTAATTTGTTAAATACATGCCTGCCCTGTTATTGAATGTCTCTGAAATAGTGCCTACACTCTAAGGACCTCTACCTAAGTTGGCCACTGTCCCCTTTTGCTTGACCAGTAGACTGTAATGCATATGCCAGTTATTTAGTCTCAGGAAATGACAGACAACATGTTTTACTTGCATCTCTTTAATTGCTTTGTCCTGGCTATAAACTGATTGATCTCAGTTGTAAACTGATCTGGGGATAGGGTTACTCTAAAATTATACTTACTACATACACACACCACTTGTGACTCTTATTCCAAAACCCTCCCCAGATGCCCTTACTATTTCTATACATTGACTTCTGTTTCTATCTCCTACTACCCTATCTCTAGTTATTTCTAGCTCCACTCCCAATTATCTTTCTCCCTCCCATACTGCTTTGCACTGTATTCATTTACAGTCATAACCCTCCCTAATAGTACCTACATATTCCACATTGTATATTTTTTCTTTTCCCAAATAACCCCTCATTTTTCTTATTTTGACTACATTATTATACTCTAGCCTTTACTACCCTTCTATTCTTTACATCCTAGAGAAGATACCAGGACAAACTACCTCTCTTCTTTTGCAGAATATACTTCTCTCCTTACCTAATCACTTCTAGCTTTCAGAATACACCATCACTGAATCTCATACTGTCCTGCAACATCTTGTTTCCTTCTTCATTGCTACTTCACCACCAACTGATCTATAAAACGCAGACTCCTGTACTTAATTATGCTGCTCTTCAGCTTATCCTATAATATCTCACATCTCTACAACTCTGACCCAACCACCTATCCATACTTCCTCTTCACACTCTCCACACACACAATGCACCAAACCTATTTAATATTGCCCCTCACCTTTATTCCAAATGTAGACTGATTCATTGCACTTCAGCTCAAACCAAAACAAAATTAAGTCCAAGAATCCTGTCCAAAAATAAGTATGCATAATTCCCCAATATACACCCTAATCCTAGCCCCACCTATCACAATGAACACAAAGATAATTCTCTCCCACACACTTCTGTAACCCAACAACAGCCAATCCCCAACCCTGGAGATCTAATTTTTGATGCAGTAAATGTTAGAAGTTTAAGAAATAAAACTGCTAAACTACATGTCTGGATCACCCAACATAAGCCTGATGTTCTCACTGTAACTGAAACTTGGCTTAAACCTGTCATAAACAACTCTGAAGTTATACCTCCTGGCTATAAATATCATCTATAATGACTGGATAAAGAGGAAAGGCGGTGGTATTGCTTTAATATTTCCCAGTAACTACCACATCTCCCCTTACAAAAAAACAGTACCAACATTCAATTCCTCAGAGCTTCTTATTGCTTTCCTCAAAATAAACAAATATATATTACTGTTCTTTATATTCCTCCTGGTGACAATACAGCTATACTGCTGGAAGATATCCTCCATTGGATGTCCATAACATTTCTACAAGAAAAAATATTGCTAAGTGATGTGAATATCAATTTGTTGCACATACACTGTAACTGCCCTACATCTGTCATGAACTTATATGGTTTCTTACAGTTAATTAATAGCCCCACACATTATAGCAACACATCAAATTCTCTATTAGACTGGATCCTAGTATCAGACCCTAGTAAGTACACCTTCCCAGGTACAATGTCAGACTCTGTCAGTGATCATCTCCAAATCTATATGACTGAACATCTCACACACCCATTTAAACAGCATATTTATAAAACAACACAATTTTACCCAGAAATGTTCATTACTACACTATCATCTATTAACTGGAGCTTCCTAAAAATCCTGCATTCAGCACAGCTTTTCCAAATATGCTAAATAGCCTTCCACCTCCTAGAAGAAAGAGACTAAAAACAAACAATGCAATGTGGCTAATCAAAAAGAGTAGAATGCTAACGCAGGACGGAGAAAAAGCATGGAAAGAATGGCAAACATATGAAACACCTTAACATCTTGAAAACTTTAGAATGCTTCACAATCATACTAAAAAGCAAATAAATGAAGACAAAAAAACTACACTATAATAACTTTCAAAATAATACTAAATGCAACCCTAAAATATTTTGGACATCCATTAAAGAAATTTACTTCATGGCCAAAAATTCAACCTAAACCCTCTCCCGATAATCCACCACTTGAAACTGCAATACAGTTCAACTAATTTTATAGATAGTATAGCATCTCTAACCAAGGATTCAACATCTAATCCAAAGCCTGCTCAGCAGTGACATATCACCAACATCTACATTCACTTTCAAAAGTGTGCCCATATCCTATATAAAACTACTCTTAAACTTAAACTGTGCTCTTCTTCAGCTGATGACCTTCCAAGCGAGTACCTAAAAATAGCAGCCAACAGCACTGCCTACCATCTCTCAATCCTTATAAATAGGTCATTCCAGGAATCCCATGCTCCCTGTCGCTGGAAAAAGTCACACATTATCCCTCTGCACAAAGGAGGAAGTTCATCAGACATTAATCATTTTAGAGCTATAGCAATCTTATCTCCCCTTGCCAAAATACTTGAAAAATGTATTCAAAAACAGTTGCTAGACTATCTCCTGCAGAAAGAACTCCTATCCCCCACGCAACATGGCTTCTGTCCTTCCCATAGTACTAGCACTGCCCTTTTAACCTATCAATAAAGCTACAGGTAATGGCAAACTAGTCTCCTCCTTATTTCTAGACTTGTCTAAAGCCTTCAACACATTTTGTCACAGCAAACTTCAAATGTCCTCAATAGATCTCTCTCAGCCCACCCTTCTGTGGTTCAAAAGCTACTTGTCCAATAGGTGTCAGTCAGTAAAATGGCAGTCCATGCTCTCTCCTTACCTCCAAGTTACCACTAGTGTACCACAATGCTCTATCCTTGGTGCCATCCTCTTTAACATTTTCACCAACACCCTCTGTATATCCACACAACAGGCCACCCTAATACAATGCACAGATGGTTCTACTCTCATTTGCACACCTGGAAACATAATACACCACCCAAACATTACTCGAGAAGCTTTAACAGCCACTGAGACATGGCTTCGTAACTCACAACACATGCTCAACTAAAAAAAGACCAGACTACTACTTTTCCCCCCAAATCCTTCTGTCGTGAAAAACAAAATGTTAAAGTCCTCCCTTTTGATGATACAACCATTGAAGTCACTTCTCATAGCAAACTATTAGGTGATAGTGGATGAACATCTTACATTCTACTTGCATGTGCAAAGTTGCATAAGAAAAACTCATCACTGGGTTCTAATGTGGAAAGATAAACTTTGCCTAAAACATTATTAGCTGCAAAATGCACTGCCTTTAACCAGCAATAAAGTTCTTGCAGATATCACATTTCATTTGATAAGCTGCCAGCCTGGCTTTTTCATACTACAGTATTTTTCACGTTTCAATGAATGCTTTACAGAGCCAAAAACTTTCTCACTGAAGCAACTAAAACTACACTTGCCACTACTTATCTCCTCCCCACATTTCTTTATGGCAGTCCCATCCTTACTAACCTTCAAGCTTCACAAAAATTAAAACTTGAACAATGCTATAACAAAGTTGCTAAATTTGCAGCACATACCCCTTTCAGAACCCACCACTGTATAGTACCAAAAAGCTTTAATTGGTTAGAACTGCCACATCATCTAACATATACACAACTTCTTACCATCTATAAAATTATCCAGCATCCGTCTGCCTCCTCAGCACTAAAAAGCATTCATAAATCATTATGTTCCCAGTTGGTCTTTGGATCCAGTGACCACAAACTCTTGTCTCCAGACCTAACAAATCTGCTGTGTATTGTCTGTACTTGTACAAGGTTGCTAAGGCCTGAAACTCCTTACCTGTATCCATCAGATCTATGCACTCCCTCCAGCTTTCAAAACCACTCTGAAAGACTTCTTAGCTAAAATCTGGCTCTGTTCTTGATCAAAACAAGGATAAATTATATCCCTAAATGTGAACAAGTACCTTTTGATTCCTTATACCTCCTTACTCTCCCTTCTTCACTTACATCCTTACTGCTAATTCTCTTCCCTGACTTTCTCACTAAATATGCCATAAGCCTGTTTTTCCCTTGCTTCATATTGCAATTCCTATTTGTATTAGACTAATTTGCCTTTAATTTCTCTAGAAGTTGTCTAAAATTTCTCTAAATATTAAATAATTGTCATATACCTTGTATCGATTCTTAACCCATGTTTTATATTATGTCTAATTTGTTATAATTATTTAAACTGCAGATGTTTTTGTTTTATTTTTTTAAGATTGTAAAATTATTATTCTTAAAATGTTTTGTAATAATTTGAAGCTTTTCTCCATGGGCCTCTGCTGAAAATAGGCTTCTACCCAGTTGGACTTTCCCGGTAATCAGATGTCAATAAATAAATACATAATACCTCCTGCCACCAGTACACAGTTTACATTTCAGGGATAGCTGGGTTCTAATGTGGAAAGATAAACTTGGCCTAAAACATTATCAGCTGCAAAATGCATTTCCTTTAACCAGCAGTAAAGTTGTTGCAGATATCACATTTCATTTGATAAGCTGCCAGCCTGGCCTTTTTCATACTAGGGTATTTTTCAAGTTCTCTTCAAAAACTTATTCTGTTTGGCACATTCTTACTCATTTCAGAAAATCTTGATCAGGTTATCCTTTCATTGTCTATGGACCAGCTAACTATGAACTCTCTTATTCTCATCACTGGTTGTAGATGGCCTGAAAATCAAACCTGTAATTTCCATATACAGTTCATCAGAGTGTTGTCATTGTTTGGTGTTAAATTCACCAGGTGACAGTAAAACTACATAGTAATTTCAGGAGTTGCATACCTTTGTGCTAGACTCTCCATTCCTTTGCTGACTCTGAACTGAAGGTCATTACTGTCTGATTCAGAGCTACTCTCAAGCCCTGATCCTGTTTATACAATTTCTTTTAGACTGTTTAATTCAGGTACAAGACTTCTCTTAGTGGCGTCTTTGAAATTCTGTTCATCCATATCAATGGAATGGCTGACATTGCATTTGCTGTCTATTGTTGCTGTGCTGTCAGATTTCAGAATTTAAACCCATTGAGAATTCTGTGATCTGATCAGTTATAATAAATTGACCTACCATAAAGACTATGGAGGGTTAGGGCTGCTGGACTTTAAACTCTACTATGATATCATAAACTGTAATAGACTAATAACAATAGCCAACCACACCCCTTCACCACAACAATGGTCTCCAACCTGGGTCAAACTTTTACACAACTATATCAAAACACTATTCATAAACCCCAGAGCCCTCACTTTCCTTTACAACGAAAAGTTGAAAAATCTTAAAATACACCCAGTCATTAAACATAAAATCACTATTATACAAAGGATGTTCAAATCATTAAACCTATATTATGCATTCACTTCTGTACAACCAATCCACCTTAACCCCAATCTCAAAATGAATAACAATATGATTAACCTAAACAATTATCCCCTCCTCAAGAAACCATCTCTGATATATTTCCCTTCAAGAACAATACTATCACTAAAATGAGAACACAATTAAAGCTCCCTAAAAGCTATACAATCATTTTAAGGCAAATTCAAGACCTTAGCCGATATATCATAGACAATCCTGATATCAACGCAAATGATATTCAAACCTATAAAACCATATGGAACCTCCTATCTTCAAACAAAAAAGTGCTAACTCCTACAAACTTATTCTATCAATCAAAATGCAAAAAGAAGTTATTTATTCTAGTTACTGGAAGGAAATCAACCCTTCACTCACAAGCAAGCAAATAACTCAAGCAGTCCAGCTTACCTCCAAACTTATTTCCCTTAAAAAACTTAAATATACACTGCTCATGATACTTCATAATGCCTATCTCACTCCAGTCATTATAAATAAAATATACCCAACCACCTCTCCATTCTGTTCCTATTGTGATAATCCCAAGGCTGATCTACTCTACATCTTCTGGAGCTGCAAGTGCACCTACAAGCTATGGTGCTCACTTAAGAGTCCAACTAGAAAAAAAGGGCTCTGAAAAGTCCACCTTATCTTGGAAACTAGCTCTCCCACATATCATCCCCGCAGGTCTGACTAAACTACAAACACGAATACTAATAAAACTAGTTTCTTTACTTAAATACTACATTACATTACATTTATCATTCACAAGGGAGGGTTTCAAACAATTAGCTACCAAACACCTACTAGCTCACAAATATTTAACCTACGTTGAGAAATCCCACACTCACTTTACAGAATTTTGGAAATCCTTTTTTGAACATATTCTAGCTTGAAGGTGGTATATGTAATCAATGATGGAATTTTGGCATGTGTGTAAATCGTTCTTGCTGTTTTGCATTTATGTTTTATTATTCAGCAATGTATTCTCTGGTCATATTGCTACCTGTCTATTAATATTGTCATGTTTGTCTGTATCAGTTTTCACAAATAAAAAGGAAATAAAAAGATTGTATACAAAAAAAAGAAAATTCTGTGATCTGTGCATAATATCTATGCCTTTTGTGCCTCTACTTCAACCGGAGAGCTTTGTGATCTATTTATTTTACTGGGTATACTAGTCAAGAGGGCTCATTTCTTAAATAAAGAACATTTCAAACCTGTACTTGATTCCTGCAAATAGTCTTATATACTGAGTTTCTTTTATTTACTTCACTCAACATCTTAAGTTAAGTGTCTAATTAGACTAATTCAGGGTTAGATGTCTGTTTGCTCCCTGGAACTTGTTTATTATCCCCCATCTTCCTGTCTTTAATGCTCTCAGTGCTGACTGCATGTGGATTTACATATCGTAAGAGACCCAGGAGCGAATAAATGCAAAGTGCAGGTCTATATTTTCATTAAAGAAATGACTGGTTCAAGTACAATTAAAAACACTTGGTGGTATTTAGAAACAATGCATGACACTATTCAAAACAGCATGATTTGTAGGAAGGAGGCAATTCAGAGACACAAGTAAGATAACCATACTACAGCAGAAATAGCGCCATGGTAATGAGACCCACTGTGGATGCAGACAATGAAATCATACATGGTGGTGAGATTTGTAGATGTCTAAATCTAGTGCTTAGATCCACAGTGCTCATCTGTTCTGAACACAAGGATTTCTTAGTTTATAGGAGCTGCTAGAAATAGCAGCAACCTTAGCTTAGCAGCAAGCGTTGGTGGCCTGCTCCCAGAGCCAGTGTCCACAGTGTCACACACCCTCTGTGTCACAGATGACTCCGACAGCTGCTAACATATCTCTGTCAGAAGGACATTGTCGACCATTACTTAATGGACAGAGACACCATACAGGTAGCAGACATGTGTAACCCACACATGAAATCAAGCTGCATGTGTGGACTGCTTGTCCAAATGGGAGCAGATGTTTGCGTAACATTAATGATCCTTGCTGAAAGGATCTGTCAATGTCAGCAGGAGGCTTGTTATAATTTTGCAGGCATCAACACATACAGCCTACACCAATTCCTTAATGTGATGCTGCAGTATGTGGAGGAACACATAGGAATTTCATGATCAGCAGACGAGAGAAACACTATTATGTGGACATTTTACAACATAACCCACACCCTGAGGAAGTGGAGAACATTGATCATACCCACACTGCCATCAAAGCACCTGCTCCACATTGTCTAGTATATCAACAGGAAGGGCTTCCAGTACTTCAGCTGTCATGTGGTGTGCAATGCACAGGGTATTGCATGCATTCTGTCTGTGCACATCCAAGGCAGTCCCATTATTCCCACATCTGATAAACATGTGACCTTTACAAGCATTTTCTGCAAGGTGACTTTTCACAGGGTCAACTATGGTAGATGCACGTGTTGCCAGTGACATAGGCCATATGTGGTTCCTCTTGGTATTGGTTGCAGGTCACTTGTAATGGTGTCCATTGTTGTGTTATGTGGTGGGTATGCCTTGAAACTGTGAATGGTGACCTCCATCCAAAACCCACAGACAGTGACTGAATTGGCATACAATACAGCACATTCACAGACACAGAACGGTGTTGAATGTATGCTTGAGCTCCTGAAGACATGTTTCAGCTTATTGGATACATCAACATTGCACTATTGCACATGAGATCTACAGTCATTTATTTGTGCTGTGCACCATGTTACACAAACTGGAGCAATGGTCAGAGCTGGTCTATCTGACGACTCTATCAGTAACACATGGAGACGTTTCATGATCCCAGTCCAGAATTCCAACTGCATGCACACGTCAGACACAACCAATCATACCACCTGATGTCAGGTGAAGGGGGGAAGTCACCTGGGCCACTCTCAGTAGAAGAGCCCCTGCCTCTTCCAAGCATGCCTTGCAGCCTCAAAATGTTAAAAATGGTAGCACTGGCCTTTAAAAATCATAGAAGTCCATAAAGAGAAGTCCCGCCTCAACACATAAAGTTGAGAATAAAAAAGATACTACAAGCCTAAAGGAATTTAGTGCTGTAGTAAACAGCTTTATAGAAGCTCCTTGCCCCAGTCCTATTAGTCACAAAATACTTCCAGTGCCAATTTTTAGGACTTCCAACTTCACTGTGCTATTGTTCCATTTTTCTAGATGAACTGTGCAATTGATCCACTGAATGGACTACTGTCCCTAATCTCTGCAACCCACTGGTGCGGCAGGTTGAGGTAGCACTGCTGCTAAAGTGAATGATACCAGTAACATCACTCACTGCCCTAACAAACTTGTACAAGAAATAAACTTTACTTAACTGGCCTGATCATAATGACCCACCAGGTGCTCCTGATAGTGTCTGTGCAGCAGATACAAAAAGTTCTTAGATTCCTGGCTGCAACAACAGAAGCTCTGCTGAACTCAGTACTTGAAGACACTATGTATACTCAATACATATTAAAAAGGACAAACCAGAATGGACATCAGGTGACAGGCAACAACCACCACTAGCAAAAGTATCAGTACTTTAGAGACACTGAGCTGAAGGCTTCACAGATTTGTGCCTCGTCATACTGTGCACATGTGTCACTGACTTGAAAATGGGTGAGGATAATCAATGTGTTACAGCAGTGATTCAGAGGTAATCATGCTAAACTTCCTGATAAACGTAATCAACAAGGACCACTGCAGTGCAGTGCAGAGCAGTAAAACACCCAGTAACTATATCGCAGGAGAGCACATTAAGATAAGCAAATTTTGAATAGAAATTCAGTGAAGATTCTTCCTGCAATATAGGCATAGCAAAAGAAGACAAGATACCAGGTAAATTACCTCTGGAGTACACTGAGCGCCTTTGGTGCACAGCACTGCACACAATATAGTAGTACAGAAGTAGCCACATCTTCGGCCCACCTGTACTCTACTCTGTCTGATGTTGTGTTCCTCATCCTTACTTTTTACTCTGTAGTCTAGTCCTCCCCATCACCACTTGTACAGCCCTGGACTATTGTCCCCACCTTTTCTGGTCCAACCACCCCTGTCTGCCTGTCTTTGCATTTTTAATTTGCCTCTGATCACTTTTCGACTTGTTCTTTCCTTCCCACAGAACCTCCTTGTTACCTTCCCTAAACATTTCTTTTCACTTAAATTCAAATGGGCATCAGACCCCAAGGAAATGCCCTTTCTTCCTTCCCCACATAGCTTTCCTTAAGGTTAACCTCGTGTATGTGTTCTACTTGATCTTCTTCCTTTTCCACCTGTCCATTCTTGCCCATTTATATGATGGACCATGTTTGCACCAGTCTCTGCTGGCCAACTGTGGTCTGTTTACACTGCCCATGTTATAGGTATGAGACATTGCATTGCATGTGTGTATGAAATGAAATAAATGTCTTTGTCATTTAATTACCTGTAGCTGTGGTGAACAAGTGCCATATATTTCAGATTCTCCTTTACATGCTAACTCTTCTTGTTCCTTTCAGAATAAAAGTCTTTACTCAATGTGAGTTTGATAAAGGCGGTTTATTATGTAGTATCAGCAGCATATAGAAAGGGTAGATGTTGTGATTGAACACGATACGAACAAGTCTTATACAGGTTACTGCCTTTCATTTTCAGTGTAATGGCAGAATTAAGACAAACTGTTTTCTAGTTTTTGGACTTTTATTGACTTCTGAATATCTGACCTGCTGGTCCTTTAACATGCCTTCTGTACTCAGTCTCGTGAGTATCTGAACTGAACTGCCCTACTCAGTCTTCTCCAGTCTGAGCTGACATCTGTCTACGAAGTATCTCTCATAATGCTAAAACTCTGTAAATTTCCTACAAGTTTCGCATGCCTCTTTAACCTTGGTTCCCAAGCCTTATAGAATCTAAACAAGTTCTGTTTTTGCACCAAATTATGTTGTTATGTCTTATCCTTATCAGTGATTTATCCTGATGGTTATTTCACTGAACTTATTTGTATCCTTCACTAAAACATTCTAGGCATATGCAAAGAGAATACCGTACTTATGTAGGATTTATTCTGGCAAAACTATATTTTTGTCAATCCTATTCTTACAACGTGTTAGCATGCACAGCATTCAGCACACTACTTTACTGTGCTCGTCATGTTGGTCACGTGACCACCCTTAGCACATCCACTTTAAGTTTCTATTCAGTAGCACAACTTCTGCCAATAATGCAGTTACTGTCTATTCAGTGGCTAGACTTTTCTACTGATGTATGCTACAAGGCGCAGACCAAATACAAGAAAAATCAGGTACAGTCTCCAAAACTAAAGAAACAGAAACTTACTGATTTTCCTTATTTCAGCACAGCCTTGGCAGACTGTTGTACGTCTGAATTTTCTGGATTTTCAGAGAATGAAAACATTTTTTACTAAAAGGAAAAAAAGGGCAACAGATTCTTTTTTTCTCCATTGCTTTTGTTGAACAGCACTGATGTACTGCAGTCGTAGGGACACAAGTACTATACGCATGCACAGTACTTCAGAAAACGTGGACGAACCGGGAAACATGGAAGAAGACTACAGCACCATTATACAAAGACATTATTTAAGGAAGGTAAGCAATTTCTTTCTAAAATAATGTTATTGTATAATAGCAATAACCCACTCCTGGGTGTGGGCAATGCTGGATTTACCCACGGTTGCATTTGTTTAATCACTCAGGTTTCGCCCTGTGATTAAACCATACCAACCATGGGTAAATCCAGCATTACCTTACCCAGTCATGGGTTATTGCTTAAATATTTCCCAGCTTTGTAGGCACAATAACAAAAAGGTCTTGAGTTACTTTACAAACTGGCTGTTGTTCAAATGAATGTTTTTATCTTCAAATATCTGTATTCTAAAATGCTAATTTATAACATTCATTGTCTGTTCAGGCTATTTTTGTTCTTTGTCTGTTTTGAAATACTTCCCAAAGCTATATGCACTTTTTACTCTGCATCTCAAGTGGGCTCTGCTTCTTAGTATAGCATGTACTGATCGGTAATATTATAATATAATCATGTCATCATCTTACATCTTTATTAGAAACATTATTGCAACATTAGAGCCAAAAATGACTGAAGAATTAGCTGATGGTTTTTGAAGGACTTGATAAACTATGTTCAAAAATAAATGATAATTTTGCCTTTAGTGCACCCATTTACCTTCTTCACATGGGAAAATATAAATAAGGATTCTATTTTTTATTCCTTCCAGGTCATCCATCTTGTTTACAGTTTACAGTGAATATGACAACAGCAGTCCGAACCTATCGTTGGCAATGCATTGAGTGTAAATCTTGTAGTTTGTGTGGTACCTCTGAAAATGATGTGAGTAATCAAGAGGTAAACTTCAGCTCAGCCATTAACAGCACATTTTTTCTGAAATGTAAGACTTGAAATACATTTGTTTTTCCTTGTTGTATTGTTATTTGCCTATTTACCTATTATAATTTTTCGCAACATTTTGGGATCCCTCAGCTGACAATCAGCTACTCTCTGGGTCACTCCTGATCCACTGGCTCTACCAAATGTGACAGTCAGACTCTGACTAGTTGTGACCCACATTTCCTGCTGGTCAGGAGCCTGAGGCTTTCTAAGGTAGTGTCATATTGCTAACAAGGAGGACTTTTCTTCAAAGGACCTGCCCCTCCACTTACCCATAGTGTCCAAGGGAAAAGCATGCACGGGGCTACTCTGATGTAGCATTCATGTGTCTGTGTGCAACTTGGCTGCAGCCCTGCCTCCTGTGGACAATACCCCCCTATGTGTCCCCTGCCTCCATTGGCTATCAACAACACAAGTGAATCCAAAGACACACCTCCATCCACCAGGATAGATATGACCATCTTCCCTGCCTGTGCTATCTAGTGCATGAGGCAGTATTCAAAAACAGAGTTACTTAAGCTGTAACTCACAAGGGCTTGGCATATATTTTGAAGCACTACAGTACTGGGAATGTGCCTTAATGTCATTCAGACATATCGCCTCTCCCCTTCTGTCAGATTACGATAGTACTGTGTGAAGGGGTTCCTCTGAAAACATGATGAAGACAAGTACATTTTTCAGAATAGCAAAAATTTAGGTGCAATTAGTGGAGAATGTTTGAAAATGTTGAATGTCAACCAGTTCCCTTTTTCTGAGGTATAACACACCAATCTGGTGTTATCCCCTCAGTACTGAGCTCCAGTCACAAGCTTTCAACAAGAATCAGACAACACATTGCCTTATAAACCAGAAAAAACTAACCAGTACGTCATAAAATATTATGTCAGTTCCTGGTGTATTTTGGAATTCAAGTTTTTCTGATTTTTCTTGTAAGGAATCCGACTTTTTCAGGTTGTTGCATGTGGCTTGTTTGAATGGTACAGCATCCAGTACTATTCTGAGTAATAGGTCAGATCACTGAGGTATAATGTAGTAGAATAAGCAAGCTCCCTGTAATATTTACCTTTTAGCATTAGATGGGCTATACAGTATGGTTGTCTGACGCTGGTAGATACACACTGGTTGAAGTTTAACATGTCAGCTACCAGATGCTAGATGGTTAATGAAATTTTTATGATTTGGCCTTTTATTTTACAGTGATTACTTGTTCATTTTGACAAGTCTCACAACGTTAAATTTATTAACGTTAATGGTGCTATCATTACTAATGTAACAGCTCTGCCTTTTTGTAGGCTATCTTGGAGAATTTCAATGTCTTTTATTGATGGAATTACATTGCACAGGTTGTAATCATCAGAATATGTGGTAACTGTCTCCCACTTTTATATCTGATAGAAAATAGTTCATGAAGAAGTGGCCCAGTACATAGTCTTGTGAGACATGTCCGGTAACTACCATCACAAGAGACACATAACCTCACACCTTGAGCTATTGTAGCTGGTTGCTTAACTAGCATTTTATTTATTGACTTATATAAGGAGTGACATTTAATGTTCTTTTAATCTGTCTGTTATTCCCTTATATGGGGAGGTGTTCTGGAAATGCCTACAAAATCAAGGCAGTGTCTTCCTTTGAGGGCAGATTGTTTTAGAATCTTGGTGCAAAAGGTTTCATTTAGAAGTTGAAGATAACAGTCCTAAGCACAATGAGATGAATTCCCAGCGTTGGTAAGTTTGTGATATCAAGGATTCTTTGTGTTCCTGTATAAGAAGTGAAGGGTACTTATTATGAAAAGCCCATTACTGAGGCTCCGTTCCTTGATGGAGATGAGCACAGTTCCCATGATTATGCTTCTTTTATGAGAGCACTAGTCAACACACATTTGCATTGTGATCAGCTGTGCCATGCTTGCTGCCCTACATTTTGATGAGGACAAATGTTCATATGGCTTCACTCGTCTGGAGTTTACAGAAAAATATAGCAGAACTACAGCATTTGTAATAATATGTAAGTAAAGACAAAGACTTGATACCTGACAGATGACCGAAATCATGTCCAAAGATGGGAATAGACTGCTGTTTGTGAATGAAAATTTTGGATTCATTCATACAGTGTTTTTACAATCAGCTTGTTGTGACTGCGTCCCTGGACTTTGAGTCTCTTTAAAGAATTGTCAACATTAATATGCTTTAATATATTTATATGTTGTGTACGAAATCCGTCTGGCAGCCTGTCATTCCTATACTGTGATAGTCATGTATTCATGTATTGATAGCATTTCTAGACATGTTATCTTTGTTTTACTCAGTCTCCAGAGGTGAATATATTCGGTTCCATTGTTTTTGCATGAATTAACTAGTATTGAATTGTTTTCCATCACGTCAAAGATCAAGACAGAGGTTTTTTTCATATGTAATTTTTGCTTCTATGAACGAGACACTTCCTCTCCACTCAGACATGCTCATTCATTCCTCTACCTGGGAATTTCACCTAGGATCAGGACTAGACCTGTCCAGAGGAAGCTGTTATTTAGGTAGCCGTTAGGGAACTACATCATAGGTTCATATGTAGGTACTAGGCTATCTGCCCGAAGGCATTTATAAGCCTAGCTGGAATGTGTTGACTTTCGCCACCCCCTTAGATTAGTTCCCTGTGCCTCTGTCCAGAAGAGCCATTGAAGTGATCCCTGGGGTATACTTTCTGTTTCCCATCCACTCGTCAAAGTTAATCTTGAAGAGGGTTAGTGAGGAGCTCTGACTAATGTTAATTTGGAATCTTGTTCCAGAGCATGGGAAGTTTCTGGGACAGGAATCTATCCCTCCAGCACGTCCTATTTATTGTTGTGGTGAGGCTTAGATCCCTGGAGCATGTGGCTCGAGGGGATATGGTTTTCTTTAGGTGGAGCATGTCCATCAATTCTGGGTTGGACATGGCCTTGTATGTCAGGCAGAGATCACCTCTGAGTAGGCGGTATGCAACCGACTACAGCTGGAGTTTCTTCAGTCGAGCTGCATAGGGCGTCTGCTTGAGGCCAGTGATCCTCTTGGTGTGGTACTTCTGTGGTCTTTCCAGTTGTTGCAGGTGTCTTGTAAGGTACATCACAAATGGGGCATTGTACCCCTATGATGGGTCTGATGAGTGATGCATAGAGGGGCCCAATGACCTCTTTCGATCTGGATGCAAACCCTTTTGTGATTAGGTGGGCCACATAGAAGGATTTTCTAACAACTTTGGCAATGTGATTATCAAAGGAGAGGTTACTGTCTACTTGGGTCCCCAGATCCCTTATTATGTCTTCTGTATTTAGGGGGCTACCACCTATGTGGTAGTTTGTGGGTACTTTGTTTTTTCCAAAGAGGATGACTATGCACTTTTTGGCATTTAGCTTGAGTCCATGGTTTTGACACCAGGAATCTGTCTCAGTGAGACCCTTTTGGAGGATGTCTGTGTCAGCTGGAGAGTCGGTTATAGCCCCTAGTTTGCAGTCGTCTGCAAACCTGGTCAGCCATAGTCCTCCTGTGCTTGCCTGTACCTCTGAGAAGTATATGCCGAACAGGAGTGGTCCTAGGACTGAGCCCTGGAGAACAACACTTGTAACTGGTTTAGAGTCAGACCTAGCTCCCGCAACTCTTACCATGTGGGTTCTGTCCATGAGCCAGTTGGCAACCCATCACATGACGTAGGGGTTTATGTTCAGGCTGGTGAGTTTGTCTATAATACCTGAGTGGGGAATGGTGTTGAAGGCCTTTGCAAGGTGTAGGTAGGCTGTGTGGACCACCTTTCCCTCGTCTATAGCCTTGATGACTATCTCAAAGAAGTCCACCAGGTTTAGGAGGCATGATCTGCCCTTAACAAAGTCGAACTGGGTAGGGTCCAGTGTTTGGAGGTTTCCAATGTCTCTGTTAATGAGATCCATGATGATGCAGTCCATAGTTTTGCAGACCAAGCTAGTCAGGCTTATAGGGCAATAGTTCCCGGGGTCCGTTGTGGCTTCACCTTTGTGGAGCAGAATAACTATTGCTGTGCGCCACTCTGTGGGCACGTAGCCTGTGGAGAGGCTGAGTTTAAACAGTGTGTTTAGGTGAGGGGTTAGTTAATCTTTCAGCTCATGCAGGACGCTACCTGGGACACCATCCGGTCCCATTGATGCTGTGTTTTTGGCTTTGGAGAGGGCTGTTTTAACCTGAGTGTCTGTGATTTCAGGGGCACTACATTCTTCTGGTATAGTTATGGGCCCTTTTGGGGGTGAGAGGGGTGTGAAGTTTGCACTGAACCTGTCTGCCAGGATGTTGGCTATATCAGTCGGTTCAGTGTATTTTGTGCCATTCTGCACTAACTCCGAACAGATCTGAGAATTGCCACTTAGATTCTTGACATAGCCAAAGAATGCCTTGTGGCTATCTTTGGAGTCCATGGCAATTTTTCTTTCAAAGCTAGTCTTGGATGATTTTATGAGGGAACATAGTTTCTTGCTGATACTGATCAGGGATGTCTTCCCTTCTTGGAATTTTACTCTTTTCTGTACTAGTTTCCTCCTTCTATTGTATAGCTTGTTTATAGCAGGGGTCCATCAGACTGGTTTCCTTTTCTTGGAGTAGTGAGTCTTGGTTTTGTTTTGGATAGCACAATCCATGCATTCTTATAGGTGCCCGTAGAGTGCATTAGTAAAGGATTTTGCAGCTTGGACAGCATTATCCTTTAGCATGGGGGCTTTGAAACTTCCCACCTCGGCCTTAAGTAACGTGAAGTTTGCTTTTGAAAAGTTTTTCACGGTGATTTCTTTGACCGGGGGTGGTGGCAGAATGTGGATATCCAGAGTGATTAGTTTATGGTCAGATCTAACCAGCAAGGGGTTGACCTCCGGTGTGGAACACCGGTCGCCCATGTTGGTGATGACCAGGTCCAATATGTTGCCACCTCTGGTGGGGATGTTGACCAGTTGATCCAGGGTGTTTGAGTTTATAAATTCTAGGAAATGTTGGGCAAGGGAGTTTGTACTTGAGTAGTTCTCCCAGTTAATGTTTGGGTAATTGAAATTACCCAATATCAGGGTGTTTGGTAGGACCTTTATGTTTCCCAGTGTTCCCAGGAATGCGGAGTGGGGGTCCTGGGACATGGTGGGTGATCTGTAGCAAGCTATAATTTGAACAGCAGTTTTACCCGTTGTTAGTTGCACGTGGATGATCTCTGAAGCATCGTGCTGTGCCACTAACCTGGAGGTGTGGGTATCCTTGATGAGTATGGATACTCCCCCGCCTTTTGTATTTCGGTCCGGGTATTGTGGCCGAAATGTATGGTATGAGTTGTAGCCTGGTAGTGCTGGGGTGCTCTCTGAAGCCTTAAACCAGGTTTCTGTTACTGCACATATATCTGTTTTCTCCATACTGAGGAGTGTTTCGAGTGCATGCACTTTGAGGTTTAGACTTCTGGCATTGAGTAGCATTACCCTCAGTTTTTTGTTACTTGTGCTATTTACAGCAGTGGGTTTGTCTTTTGAGCCTTGCCTAAAAAAGGCACTATGGGGGTGGCAAGAGCCTTGACCAGTATTCGAAAGCCAAAGGCTGACAGGTGCAAGCCGTCAGCCATGACTGGATACACTGAAATTATCCTTTAGGCTGAGCCCCATAAGAGACTTATCAATTTAATCCAGCTTTGACTAAGGACAATGCATCCCACCACATGGGGCCACTCTAGCATATTTCCCAGACAGAGGTTTAAACAGAGACCTATCCTTTTATTCCCAGCTTGTAGGATCCCCCTTGAGTAAGTGTCCACCCATATTCCTGTTGCAGACTATGGAGATGGTTTTCCCCTGCCCTAACCTCACCCTAACTCCTCCTTTTCATTGTAACATGACCAATGCTTATGTGTGGTCCCACACACATGTCCCCTGAGAGCTACCATCACCAGCTTAAGATTCCATGAGTATGTCCCCCCAGTCAGCAGTTTCCGTGCAAGCCACCCCTTGCAATGGTGGACATGTAGACCAGGAACCACTAGTCCCTCCCACCACCACCAGAATGATGAAGCCTATCCTGCTGCTCGCTCTCATTCACCTGCTCCCAACTCTTGCAGAACCCAGGCTTTTCTTTGAACTTAAGTCTCCTGGGCAGTGGTTAGGGCTTTATAATTCTACAATACAGAGATAGATTAAAGCTGATGGAAGATATTAATTCTAAATATATTTGATAGTTGTATGGGTGTATATGTTCATTTCTGCCGCTATATTGCCCCCTTTAATTTTCATTTTCTGGTAAAAGAGTGTTTTGGGATTTTTTTCCATAATATGACTGTTTTCCAGGCAAATTAGTGCCTTTGGATTTTTCAGATTATACGATTATTTGTTTCTCTTGTCACAGTCTGTTAACAGTTTAATTTTGCATTTAATTTGTGACTGTACTTGTGCACTGATTATTTCAATAGCACTTCAGTTCAGTTACTTATATTAATTTTAATTTAAATCATGTTCAGTTTTGTAATAGTGCTTAGGAAATGAGCTTTGTAAACATTTTAGTGTGAACATGAACCAGTACCTATAACATTTTATTTCAAAAGACAACCTCTGGTGCAGCAGCAAAAGCATTATCTATTACAGTGAAATACCAATGTATCCTTATTTAATTGCACAATAAAATTACCTGATTGTTGTGTCTTTCTGCTTATTAGGGGTCGCCACAGCAGAACTCCGGTCCGCTAATGTTTGGTAGTGGATTTTTACGTGCTGAGTTACCAGCCCTGACGCACAACCTTCAACGAAGGCACACCCATTCATGCATGCCTTCCAACAGAAGACGCTCTAGCTGAGAATCGAATGCGACAACGTCTTGCTGTGAGGCAACAATGCTACCGCAGCACCACTACCGCGGGCTAATAAAATTACCTGATATTTCTAACTATTCTTACACTGGATTGCTTTACTCATTCGAGCCATATAAACTGATTTGATTACAATATTCCTGGAGGAATTACTACTTTCTCAGAAAGAATACATGAAAAAAAACTGCCTCTATAAGGTAGTGAAAACACTAATGTATTATTTATATAATATAAACCAAGAATGAAGTATATGACATGATGGTAAGGCGGACCCCAGAAAGTCTGTGCATTTAAGAGACAAGGTGCTGAATGCTTGGAGTGTAAACAAAACAACTCCACCCACACGTGTCACAGCATCACTAATGAGGTTGGATCACAAAACTGTCTCATTTGAAGCAAAAAATCAACCCAGAAATTCCAGCTAAACCAGTAACAGTTAGGAACTTTTCAAAGGCAAACTACATCCTATTAAGTAACAGTTTGTCAAAATTCAAGCCCCCCCCCCCCCAGTGCACAGCTACCTATGTAGAATTATTCACCATCATTATACAAATATGTGAATGCCTGTATTGTGGCTGCCTTAACTACAAGAAATAAACTCAAAACAGACAATAAAAACAAACCCCACTGGTAGAATCCTCACCTAAACGGGGTATATAATAAAAGAAAACTCATGACCAAAATCAGGAAAAGCAACTCCCTTAAAGACAAGTGCTCTCTTTCCAACTAAACAAGAAACTAAGAGGTCTAATTCAGTCCAACAAGGCCAAGTATGAGGTCAGTATAGCCTCGCGGGCTAAGGACAATCAGAAGGGCTTCAGAACCTCAGCACACAAAAGTGTGCTTCATTGGTAGTGAATGGTACCCCCTACACTGCACTGATCGGGGTGACATAGCAAATATACTGGCTGATAAATTCAGCTCAAACTTCACCCTCATCCCACCCCAGCTCCATCAGATGAAATCCCCTCCAACATGCTTCTCCAGCTATCAGCAGGGACCAAGTGCCAGCAGCACTCACTAATGCCAAGAACACTGTTTCCATGGGTCCCAACAACATCCCTGGTTGCCTCCTGAACAGTTTAAAACATGACCTATGAGGACCACTTGACACATTCAACTACAGCCTTGAAACAGGCTACATTCCAATTGAATAGCGGACCACAACAGTCATTTCCTTCCACAATGGTGGACCATCAGCTGACAAAGGGAACTACAAGACTCATCAGTCTAAGAAGCCTGATATGCAAAGCTATAGAACAAATTATCCTGGAAATGATAAATGATGTTAATGGCAGCCTATGGTCACTGAGCACATTCCCAGTGTGGCTTTGTTAAGAGAAACTTATGCCTACTTAACCTAGTAGATGTCTTTGAGGGGGTCACCAAGACAATGGATGAGGATTAAACAGAGCATACTATGTATCTTGAGCTGGCTAAGGCATCTGATACAATATCCCATTCAGGCATTGTTGGCAAGCGATCTTAGCTAGGTGTAAACCCTGACATAAATCATTGGATTGCCAGCTGGCTGAAAGACAAGACCCAAGAGATTAGGATCAGTGAGACCACTTCCACCAAGAGACTGGTCACCAGTGAAATACCCCCAGGGCTCCATGCTGGTCCAACTCCTTTTTGGCATCTACTTCTTGGAAGTCAAGGCTAATGTTAAAGGCCTCTTGCTCACCAGGTTCACAGATGACTGTAAATTGGGAGGTGCTATAGATTCCTCCCAAGAGACAAACATCTTGTAAGTGTGTTTAACAAAGGCAAATGACTGGTGCCAAAACCATGGCCTAAAGCTCAGTGATAAAATGCATTATAATGCCCTTTGGGAAACTATCAACCTAAGCTAATTACTCCATTGACAAACCCCCCCAAGAGTCAATTCTGTAGTAAGGGACCTGGGGACATGTGTAGACAACAATCTGACCTTTGACCAACATGTAGCTAAGATAAGAAATTAATTCTATGTTGCGCATCTTATAGGGAAGGGTATGGCATCCACATCCAAGGAAGTTATAGTACCACTCTACTCGGCCATTATCAGACCTATCATTGAATGGAATGCCTACTTTGCCATGTACCTACCCAGGTAGCTACAACAGTTGAAACATCCACAAAGGTTTCTCACCTGGATAATTCAGGGCATTTATAAACTGTCCAACACTATGTGCCTAAAGGTTCTCTTTCTGTATTCAGTCTCATACAGGCTGCTGAGAGGGGATCTTTGCATAGCTTACAGGGCTTCCTGTAGCCCTGATGGATCTGCTGAATACACACAAAACAAGCAACATCAGAAACACTGGATATAGGGATCTGAACTTTACTTGTGACATAAACAAAATATGCTGGAGAGACAGATATGTGTCCAAATGGATCCCCACACTATGGAACAGGCTCCCCTTCCATGTAAAACAGAGTTCATCCTTGACCCTATTCAATGAAACCTTGGTAATTGGATGGAAAATTGTAAATTTACCCCCAGTCTGTCCCCCATGTCCCTTATGGACATAGGCCATCAATAAGAAAAGTATTATCCTAACACCCCCCTACAAATCCTTAGCTACCTACCTACTAACATGCCTCCCTCTGTATGATACTTGGGGCCCAAATGGTTAGGGGTATTGTAAGTATCCTAGCAGTCATAGTAGCAACCTATGAATCTGTAAACAAAAGTAATATATAAATGAAATAATGAATAACTGAATAGCCTGTCTCCTTTCATGACTTCAAAGCTGCCTGCTTAAACTCTGTCATCTCCCACACTCCCAATATTTTATTTACTGTGATCCAAAAATCTAGGTATTGCTATACTAATTAAATTTTCAGCAATTGTTTTAATTGTATTCATATTTAACTTGTATCCTGCCAGGACCCTAAAACTGGTAAGTATAATAATAATTTGATTTAACCTGTATAACATTGTCTGCAAAGATGGCCACTCTGCCTCAAGTTCACCCCCATCTCTAGCCTTCTATTGATGAACTTATTTTCTAAGTCTACAATTGATATAGTTTTTTGGTGAGGCATTCATCTTCCAAGACAAAATCCTCAAGCGACATGTGCGTACACTAAATTAATCTTGTTTTAAAAATTCACTAATGCTCGGTCTTTCCCTTCACTTTGTAGTCAGTGTATTCAGGCCCAGTACTTCCTTTGAAATGTTATATCACATAATTCCCAGCACATTTGATTCTGCTTATGCAAAGCTACTTATGTGTAAAAATTCTTCCTAATGTTCCTATTGCCCACTGATGCCTTCCTCCATTCCAACACCAACTGTAAACTAACAAAAAAAAAACTAAGTAATACATTTACTAAAAATTATATGACTACAAACATTTTGTCTCTCCTTTGCTTCATTCTTCTGAACGTGAGCAAATACTGATATTAAGCAATCATGTAAATCAGTTTCACCTATTAGTTTTTGCATGATAACATGCATTTGTAAGCTGTAAAGACCCATGTTTAGGCACAGGATGTCAATATATTGAAGGAGCATGTAGTGGGTTTTCCCTTTTCCCACTGTACAGGCAGTAGAATTTCAAGCCCATGGTGGTGCAGCAGTTAGCATTGTCATCTCACAGCAAGAGGTTTGATTCTCAGGTTGAGCATTTTCAGTGTGGAGTCTGCATGTCCTGCCTGCAGTCGAGTGAGTTTTAAAGACATGCAGGTAGGTGCATGTCTGTGTGTGTGTGTGTGTGTGTGTGTGTGTGTGTGTGTGTGTGTGTGTGTGTGTGTGTCTTCTGTGAAGGTTGGCACAGGGCTGGCAATTCAACACAGTAAAAACTCCACTGCCAATAATTCTGCAGACTGCTGATCCCTTGTGGCGACCCCTAATGAGAGAAGCTAAAAGACATTGCTTTTACAGGCAATAGAATTTCATTAAAAACAGGAAATATCCAAAGAACAATCTTGAGAATTGCCATCTCCTGTCCTCTGCTATTCTTTTTCTACTTAACCTTTTTTAAATTATTGTAACTCGCATTGTCTGTCAATATTAAGGATGTACTATACTTCAAACATTTTTCTATTGTATGTTGGGCATGCCAGTCAATATCATGGATGATTGTACTATGCACTTGTCAACCTATGAATATTTGCATGTTATATATAAATTTCTATTTCTTCATAACTGTAAACCCATGCAACATTGTAAAAAATGTGTTATTTTTCCTTTTTCCTTTTTCCTAAGAAACTAAGCTTGTTTCGTATGTATTTTTTCCTATGAAAATTTGATTGTTATGTATAAATTTCTTACTAGTCTGTTATTTACTTGTGGAGCTTTTCTTCCCAGGCTGCCACTGAAAATGGACACGTATCCAGTCGGAATCTCCCAGTTAACAAATGTAAAATAAATAAAAATAAATAAATATTTGTTCATCTTTTAAGAAAAACCTAAAATTAGCAAGGGGGTGATTAAGGGTTATCTTATAGCATTCCTCTTTAAAGTGAGAGTCTAAGGTGATCATACCTGCTGCTCTCACTAGTTGTCCCTTTACTACTGCTCTTTTTTGGGGGGTACGGGTGCGCACTAGTATAGTGCAGGAATGAATTGGAATACATGCTTTCTCTAAATATATGGGAGGTGTACCTGTTCAAGAGTTATCTTTCTCCAAAAGTATATCTAAATAAACTATACTCTTGTGTCCTATAGTGTGGGTAAAAGTAAAAAAAAATCAGTCATGTTGTTGATGTATTCTAGGAAGAAAGGAATATTTTCCTCTTTGTCCTTCTGCACTATGAGTATATCATCCAGGTAATGTGCATATAATCGTATGGAGTTATGAATTTCATGACCAAATATTTGCTTATACTCCCATTGAGCCATAACAATGTTTGCGAACAAGGACCCATATGGGTATCCCATTGCCACCCCACTTTTTGCAGGTAGAATTTCCCTTTAAAAATCATGTAATTGTTACTCAGTACTATCTCTAAGAGTTCTTCATATAAGTTTATTGTCTCCTGTGGTATACCTCACTGAAATAAATATTCATTAACCCATAAAATACCTACTTGCTGGGGAATTACACAATGTAGTTCATTTTAAAAATATATTTGAGGGTATAAATGGTAATGAAACTTGTAAAGGTATCCCTGGTATGAAAAAATGTGAACATTGCAAGTTTTGCAAATACATCAAAATGGGGGATTATTTCACTATACTTCATAATAAATTCCATTCGGAAAGGAAATATAACTGTGAGACTACAGGAGTAGTTTATATTGCTTTATGTAAACTTTGTCTGTGCTTCTATATAGGTAAGACAGAATGAAAACTAAGAGGATGTATATACGAACATGAATATGACATTAAGAGAAATAAAATGATTAATGCACTTCTAAACACATCCAAATATACCCTGAGCATTATTTTAAATTTATGATAGGGGGAAAAAGTTACCAGCAATGTGAGGGGGAGAGGTCGGTCCATAGACCCTTATGCTTAAAATGAGGGAATTATATTGGCAGACATTTTTGAATGCCTACAACTGGTCAAGAATGAATGATCATTCCTCTGTTAGCTGTGCTTTGAAACTGAAAGTATTATTGAGATGAATTTTACAATAATATTTCTTTTTACTAGTAATTTAAGTGTTCACTGTTCATTTTTCATTAATTTTTATGGTTTTATTATTTAGTATAAATTTAAATTAAATTATTATGAGCGTTCATATATTTTAGATCAGTTCTACTGAGATCTTTATAAGTGAATTTAGTATAGGTTTAAGTTGTTAGGGCTTGTCACTTTAAATAAGACTTGTGATGTCACAGTGTTGTGTCATGTGATCTGGGTTGGAGGGTTATTTAAACTGTGGATCTTATCTGTTTTTTATCTGATGAAGTCTTTTAATTCTGTGGACGAAAGTGTTCATCACATTAAACTTTAAGTAAATGACAGTGGATTTTCAGCCTGCTTTCTTTGGGAGCATAACTATTTGGTGTGTTTCTGCAGTTCATATTTTTGTGTTCACTAAATTAGAGCCAGTTCATGAATGTGACTCAAATTAAATAGGTGGTTTCTATTTTCTTAAAAAAAATGAAACTCTTTAAATCACAATCATCCAGTAGATAGTAAACATATTTTTTGTCTCTAACAACAAACATCTTTCAAACAGATAGGTGCTTTACAGAGAGATTAATGCATTATACTGTTCTCTATGAGCTATTTAGCTCATATAATGTATGAATCATAGGAATAGGTTCATAGGTTTGGCCTTATTGTGAATCTTTCAGCTGTTTTTTTGCATATTTGCAGATGTTCTTCCACTTGGATCTTCCTCCTGGACTTGCAGAGCTGATATTTCCATCTCCTAAGTGTATTTGATTTTTTACAGGGCTAGTTTGATGTCCATAAATGCTTTGCTCCTCCTGGGGAAAAATCTTCATGTTCGCTGGGCAGAGAAGCAGACTGTAATTACTGGAATTAATTTATTGTCCATCACTGTAAAGTAGTCATTATTTAAAAACATGGTCTCAGCTATCTTTAGGTTTTTTCTCTTTTTCCATAATCTTGATAGAGCTATTACTTTGAACATAGGAACAATACAATGGGATTTGGGAGGGCCAGTCCTATTTCTTTACCTTCTGTAAAATGACTAGTTCTTTTCTGTCTTTAATCACCCTCATTTATGTTTGGCTCAGGCCTTGTTTTACACTATACTTAGAAGTTATCCAGCCACAGCCAGAAAAGTAACTAAATTGCAGACCTTTGTTCAGGGTTTTCTTTGTAGTCTGAGGAATTGATTCTGCAAGGGTCTCTCAGTACAGTGACAGTTTTAATACCTCTGCAGTAGTGTGGGGGGAGAGGGCTCTAAATTCCTCTTGAACTACAAAAGAAAACACTGAACAAAGACCTGCAATTTAGTTAAAGGAAAATTGCTTTAACTAAGGTATATGTGCTGCAGAACAGAGATAAGACACTTGCAGTAAGGAAAAAGAGATTCATCAACATTTTGTAACTTCAAATTTTTGGACAAAGGTGTTACAGGCATTCCCATAGGTCTTCCCATGAGAATTTTGTGTGGGAACTATTTCCTTGTACTACTAATTGAACTATGTACATTTATCAATAATATTAGAAGGAATGCCTCTGGCCTTTTGAGACCATTTTTTTCACATAACTTGGCAAGTCTAGTTTTTAAAGTCTGATTCATTCTGTCAGCAATTCTTGAAGCTTGGAGCCTGTGTGGGCAATGATGCATGTTTACTTTTAAAACTGTACATACTTTTTGTACAACTTGTATTAAAATGAGTTCCCTGCCTGACTGTGTACTACAAAGCACACCAGATCTGAATATCAGTTCTTGCATACATTTTTTGATGACTATAGTCACATCATTTATAACACAAGGATAAGATTCAATCCATCCAGAAAACATGCTTACAATTACGAAAACATATTTATTTTTGACACTGTGGAAGTTCAGTAAAAGTCCCCAGCACAGAAGAAAATGCTGAGTGACTTCAGAAATGTAAAGGAAGAACCACTCAATCAAAATGTTTATCTTATTAATGCATTTTTCCTCAAATGAGAATGCAAATGATAAGCCTGAACCAAATGAGTCAGAAAAGAATGTGGGGCTACTTAGCCTTCCATCTGGGTGGTACTACAGTGAGTCTGGAGATTGGCTGTAGCAGTCGCGGATCCACCTTGCTATTTGGACTCATCAGCCTGATTTTGAAAAGAAACAGATACATTAGTTTCTTGCAATTGCTGCAAAAATAAAGCCTGAACAAGGTAAGACAATGCAGCTCGTCTAGCCACTGCAAAACAGTTGCCTTTTGAAATATAAGACTCATCAGTCTTTTGTTCAGCACACTTAACCACCTCTATTTCTTTGGATAATAAAAGTGCATTCAGTAGTTCAGGAACAAAAACAGAGTTTTTTATAACTGTCCCAATTTATGTAAGGCACGCTGTTTCTATACAAAGTGTCAAATCATGAACTACCCCAGAAGTATACTGTGAATCTTTGAAAATTGTTACTGTTTTGTCATTTACTAATTTGCATGCTTCACTAATGGTTATAAATTCAGCTACTTGAGCAGACTCATTTCCATTTAATTTTCCTGTGAGCAGTACTTGTGTTTGCACGCAGAAAATGCTGCTCTAATAGGTTCGTAGGTAAGAACTAAGCTAGCTGCTTTCATTCTGTATTCATGTGTTATCTTCCCTTCAGACACATGTTTCACTGATGAATAGAAGTAACTCAGAATTTGGTAATGGGGTATCTTTGAAATGCAGCCTAGGAGAAAGTATATGGTTAACTACAAAAACACAATTATCGTTTCTCCTTCATTTGCTGTAGGGAGTAAAGAAGCAGGGTAAAGAGGTGGACATCTATTGATTTGCAAAGAAAGGTTATTAAGCAAAGATAATTCATATTTAGACAGTTGTGTAGAGGATAAATATTCTGCTTTGGTTCTTAGTGAAAGGGCCTCTTCAGGATGTAGAACTGCCACAAAAGTCTAGTGCCCGAGAGTTAGAGCAGCCACCATTTCTAGTAAGCACACTGTTGTTGCCACTACACTACGGCAGTGGGGGGTGGACTGCTGTTACAGTATAAATATTTGTACTGAAATAAGAATCAGATCTAAAACCATTATTTGTATGTTGTGCAAATAGTTCTAATGCTACTTCATTCCTTTCACTACAGAATAGAAAATAAATCTCCGAACAATCAGGTAACCCAAGAGCAGGAGGGTTAGAAAGTAAAGTTTTTAGATGGACAAAAACCTGTTCATTATGTTTCTGTCATGGCAGGTGTTTAGGAGTGTGTTTCTTTAGTAATTCTAGTGCTGTGAAGATATATCCTCTTCTTGACAGATATCATCTGAATACAGATCATAAGAGGAAACTTAATTTTGAATATCTAGGAAATCTCCATCTGGAATGCAGAATACAGTACATCATAATGTACTCAGTAAATGTCTACTAAAAGATTAAAATTGGCAGTAGCTCTTACAATGAAAGCATGTTATTTTAATGGATCTTTCTGAATGGGAATTAATTAAAGGATCCCCAGAGACTCCCATACCCCAAACTGACTTTGTAGACAGTGGGAGATGGTCTGCATTTGCTGAGTTAATCCTAGATTGAGCCACTCCTGTGACAACAAGAAAAGGAAGAGTAGAATTAAATACTGTTATTTTAACAAAGGGACCTCCTTGGTCTACTGGTACCAAAGGAAATAGCTGTGTGTCCTGTTCATGGCTGTCCTGAAGATCTTGTTTTCATGATGGGATCTGCCCAGTCATACTCCTAGTGGGAGGGCATCTCCATCCAGTTGCTGTTGCGCTTGGACATTTGACGGAATGGTAGGCTGAAAGGATACATCTGTTTGCTGAGAAAAAAAGGCAAATATTGTCCTGGGGCTTGTTATAGAACTAATTTGAATCTACCTCTGCCTCCGGAATCCCTTCACCCTGCCCCTATCACTGTGAATCAGTACTGAATTGCTAAAGTTGAACATCTACTAATTTCTTTTCTTGCTTTTTTCCTCTCTGACTATATTTGCTGCCACATATTGTGCTTGATTAACAATTTCATGAATACCTAGACTGGGTCAGTTTAGACAAAGTTTCTTAATCTTGTCTTGTATTGGTGATAATAAGCCTTCTACAAATGTTGCTGAGAGCCCACTGACTGCCACTCCTTCTGTAGGTTCTGGATACCCAGAAAAAGCCTCAAACACATCTTTCATGCATTGAAGATATGCATCAATAGATTCATCCTCTTTCTGTTTGATTGCCTTAATTCTTGTCCAGTTACTTTAGTGATTACTTTTAGTAAAGTATAGACATTTGTCATCTGTTTTTTTGGAATATTATCCCCTATAGTTGATTTTTCCATATTTTTCTAAAAATATCTGGCAGAGTAGAGGCTTTTAAAACTGCTTGTAAGTCTTCAATAGCAGGATTTTGTAAATGCATGTGTCCTCCTAAAGGTTTGGCATAGTTGGCTGAATGTGGTTGAATGGGAGGGAGAGAATCGACAACATTTTGGAAATTTAATGCGGTCCACAGTCATACTTCACGTTTGGTAGGTTCGGCATCACTGTCCTGGGCTGCTGCAGGATTATATACCTGCCACAATGGATGAATGAGTACCAGATGGTGTGTTAGTGGTGAGGGGTGTCATTATCACAGAATGATTCAGGATTTAATGCATTCAAGAACCTTTGCTTAGGAGGTGGGTTCCACCTATATTTTTCTCTGTCAATGATTCTTGGAAACTGTGCAGCTAACTTTTGAAAATCACATACATTAAAGCCCACAGTCATGTAGAATATAGTAATGTGCAACTATGATTACAGCCCACTCTTATTCATGTATAGATGATTACCCCCACTTTTATATAGAAATAAATATATTTAGGATTATAATCCACTGTGATATGAAGTGGATGTTTTGGAGCCTACTGTCATACAGTCTTAACCCACTTTCATCTAGTTTTAATAATCTTTTGCAAATCTTGTGTAGCCAAAGCTTACCTGTAGGGATTTCAAACTCTGCTGAGGGTGAAAAAATATAGTTTTGTGTTGGTGCACCAGAAATACACCAGACAGAAAATTGGTCATGAATGGGCCCAGAGGTGATTACTGCTGCAACAACTCACACAAGGCTTGAAAGATCCAAGACGTTATGGCACCAAACTGTTAAGGTCAAAAAATGACTTGCAACACAATTCAGCAGAGTATAATGATCTGCTTCATTGCAAAAACCACTCAAACATGGGAGACTAAGCAAACAAGGTCTTGCCTCCTCTAACACAAGACTCTTTATTCTTTTAGATTATAATTGCTTCTAGGCAAAATATTTTGTATCCATTAAACTATAGCCACTTGCCAAGTAAAACTAAACACCTTTGTATTATTTTTGCTTACTGAGAATCTGCAGACCTCTTAATTGTGCCTTTCCTTATTAGGCACAAGTTGTGTTCCTACACATTGGAACTTTCTACACTGGAAATATTATAATTGGTATTCTACATTGGAAATATTCATGTTAGCAGGATATAGAAAACTAAAGACAAGCTCAGGCTGTCAGGATCCCTCTTGAAATGAGACAAATTCCAAAGAGAGAAAATAGTATGTATACACTAAACATTTTTCCCATCTTCTCCCTTCACAATATCCATGATAGGGTGCTGTCTTCTAGCATTCTGGGCAAGAACCCCCATAACATCTGTTTTTCATTATACCCGGTTACTAGGTGACCTCCCAACAAATGATTATGGAACAGCTTTATTACTGTTGTCCTAGAAGGTTTTAGTACTAAAAGTTGATGTACAATCTCTTCCATTTACTTATTTACTGTATATATTCTGTATAAAAGTAATAGGTAATGGGAATATCCTTTTCACTATCTTCTCCTGCAACCTTGGTTATGTTCTCTCTGTTCCTACCTTTTTATTTATTTTATTTGTTTTATTATTTTTATTTTATTTATTTCACATTTATTGACTGGGATAGTCTGACTTGATATATGTCCATTTTCAGCAGAGGCCTGGGGAGAAACGCTCCAGATAACACAGACAGAAAATAACAGATATGAGTCAAACATATTTACAAAGCGCTATAGTAGGTACTCACAATATACACAGTGGGTGATAGTATATAAAAACAACAGGTTGCAGCAAGCTATTATGAGCAAGAGATGCATACAATATTAATTTAAATAAGGCATTGAATAAGTAGTGATTAATCAGGGTTAGTACAGGGACAAAGCCAGTGCTCTTTAAAATACTGTTTGAGGCCTTTTGTGAAGAGACTTAAAGAAGGTTCGAGGGTAAGGTTAGAGGGAAGTGAATTCCAACTTTTACCAACAACGCTGGAAAACAGGGAGTCGCCGGCTGAGTTAATGGCTTTGTGGGTTTGGACCAACAGTTTATTGGATGATCGTAGTTGCCTTGAATTACTGTATGGCTTTATGATACTTTTGAGTGCCGGAGTATTTTCCGGGTGGTACAGAATTTTGTGTGCTACTATATGCTGATTGAACAGAAGTAGGCTAGGCAGTTCTAGCCACCTGGGAAGACTGAGGTTTTGTCAGTGATGTGTCCTATATGTTGAGCCTATGGCAAATCTGGCAATATGGTTGTAACAGTGAGAGAGCTCACTAAGTTCAGGTTTGCTCCAATTGGAGAGTATGGGGGAGGCATATAGAAGGGTAGAGAGTAGGTGTGAGCGGGCGATTGCAGTCCTAGCTAATGGAGTTAGAAAAGGTTTACCTCTGTATAATGAGCCAAGCTGCTTATTAATGGTTTTTATAGTTTTATTGATATGTAGATCAAATTTGAGATTATTGTCCACTATTACCCCTAAAAAGCTTAGTATGGTCATCTGGAGAGATAGAGGTACCATTATTGGATGTTATGGAGAAGGAAAATGGGGTGGATTTACTGGTGGGGGTAAAGAGGAGCAGTTTAGTTTTGTTGGGATTTAACAACAGATGGTGATTAGAGAGCCACTTTTCAACTGTGTTAAATGTGTTTTGTGTTAAGGGTTGCAGGTGTAAAGGTGAGGAGGCCGTACAGATCAGGGTAGAATCATCTGCATATTGAATGCAGGTTGCATCAGGGATGGCAGTATGAAGATTGTTGATGAAGATAGAAAAGAGTAGAGGACCTAGAATAGTCCTGAGGGACACAGAGGGTGAGAGGTAGCAGGGTGGACAGTTTGCTCTGCCATAATACAGTCTGTTGTCTGCCATCCAGATAGGATAGGAACCACTGAATAGCATGGTTATCTAGGGAGATGGATTTTAGGGAATGGATGAGTAATTTGTGGTTGACCACACCAGAGGCCTTCGACAGGTCTAGAAATAGGGCTGAATATAGCCTGTTGTTGTTCCTATTTTGGAATATGGTATTTGTAAAAGAAAGGAGGGCAGAGGTGGTGCTGTGATGTGCCCTAAAGCCATGCTGAGAGTTGGCAAGCAGACCATTCTGAATGAGACAAGTCCATAAGTTGCTTATGAATGCACTTCTCCATTAATTTGGATAGTGGTGAGGGAATATCAATGAGTCTGTAGTTGGACAGTTCTGTTCAACTTCCACCTTTGTGGAGTGACATAACATGGGATACTTTCCAGATTGAGGGGATAGTTCCATCAGTTAATGTTCTATTGATTAGGATAGAGATGAGGAATGCTATGGCGTTGGCAACTTTTTGTAGGTACTCTGCAGGAAGGAGGTTGGTCAGAAAGGGTGGTTGGTTTTAGTTTTTTGACGAGATCAGATAAAAGTGGTAGAGACAGGTTGGAAGTTAAAGGGGGATGAGAAATGAGTGTGTTAGTGGTAGAGTTAGAGTGGGTGGGAGTAAGTTGGTTAGCTAAGGACTCAATAGTTTCAGTGAAAAAATTATTAAAGGCAGTGGCAGCAGTTTCTGGGGATTTATGGGTGCAGTTTCATGGGGTTAGGGTAGTAGATTGTCCTGGATGAAGAAGTTGGTTAATACCTATGCAAAACATTTGGGGATTGTTTTGGTGTTTAAATTGGAGGTTTTGGTAGTAGGTTTTTTTTTTTTTTTTTTGTCTAGCAAAATGAGTTTTTTTTGTATAATTTCTAAGTTGACGATATCTCACTTGGTTGAGGGGGGCTTTAGTTCACCATTTGGTCCAGGCTATATTTCTAAGTTTGATTTTTATCTTAGTTTCCTTTGTGAGCCATGGAGCAGTTTTAGATTTAGTGTTTATAGTACATGCAGGAGCATGGGAGTCAAGGATGCTCAGGAATTTATTGTTAAAGAAGGTTACAGCTTCCTGTAGTGGTAGATTTTTTAGGACTGACCAGTTGACTGATTTAAGTTCATTTAGGAAGTTAGTAGTATTAAAGTTTTTATTATTTCTGATTGTTTTGTACTTAGTCTTGTGGTGGGTTTCTGCCTTATACTTAATAATATAAGTTAGTGAATGATCATTTAGGCCATTGGGGAGAGTCCCAGCTGTATACAAGCGTGGGTGGTTATTGATAAGTAGCCTATCTAAGATACTTTCCCTTGTTATGGGTTTAGTAATCCTAGTGGGAGAGGTTATTTATGTGAACCCAAACAGATTTATATGGGTGACAGGGGATTCAGCTGAGCAGGCACACTAGTCGGTGTTAAAGTCACCAAAACAATGGTTTCTTGGGGGTAGGTAGTGAATAATTATTGGAGGATATCTTCCAGAGTGCTTATTTTATTACCTGGGGGAATGTAGATGCAGACAATATTTATACTCTTATTATTGTTAATTTGCAGTTTGGTAATGAGGATTTCTGCATTATTAAATGGGGGAGGTTGAACTGGATCTCTATTAACACAATGTATTTTTGTAAAGAACTGCTTTCCCACCTCCCTTCTTAGCTGTTCAGTGTAATCGGTGTATGTTGTAGCCTGGGGGGTAATACCTCATTATCAGCAGTAGTAGGTTTAAGCCAGATTTCAGTAAGACACATTATGTCTGAAGAATGAACTGCTAAGAGGGCATGCAGGTTGGGGATTTTATTATTTATACTTCGAATGTTCAAGTGAAATGTCAGGAGAGTGTTTGCAGAACTGTTAAGGGGTAGTTTATTGATGAGGTTGGTGATGTAGGTGCTATTGTCACCAGGTGGAGATGGGCCAGGGTTGGGATGGATGTCCCCATCTGTATTGAGGATATATTGAAATCTTCTTATGAGCTTAAGAAACATATGAATAAGTCTTAGTGCTTGTCCCTTGGATTATATTTTAAGGTTTTAATTGGGTGATGAGGTAAAGGGGATGAGGGTTTGGATGTGTGGGGGATCGTTAGTTGAGCTAACTTGTAAGAGAAGTCTGGGGTGGTAGTTTGACATTTTGGGTAGTGGAATCCATTGTGGTACTGGTTTTCATAGGTGGTGAGATAAAGGATGAGCATCGGGGGGGTAGAGAAAATACTAGTGTTTTTGTTGATGCATAGCAAGGGGCCTGGCCATTATAGGGCACAGTTTTCAACCAGGATTTGGCAGGAAAGGAAGGAGAAAAGTTGTGTTGTAGAGAGGGAGGGCCACTTGGTGATGTGTGAGATGCTGGTTGGGAGGAAGAAGCAGGGGGAGTGGCTAGGATAGCATAAATTTAACAGTTCTGAGGTGGGTGGGCATAGGGGGCAGGGTGGAGCATGGAGCGAGCCTGAGCACAGCGGGGCTAAACCAGACCACAAGATTTATAGAAAATTTAGTAAAATGTAAGTTTATAATGGGGATGTAAGTTATTTGCCTTACTACATTTTAAAAATGGCTTCCAGAGGAGTGGATTTGATATAGCCTCCTCTGAGAATGGCTCGGGGGGGGGGGTAGCAATTATCAGTGTGAGATTGGGTGGTTAGAACTGATTGCAGAGCAACCCCAGCAGGAGGGAGTCCAAAAAGAAAAGAAAAAAAAAAGCAATCAGGAGCCAGAAAGTGTAAATAAGACAATACACTATGTTAGAGCTTTTCAGCTTAAAGAAACCAAATATTGCTAGCAAGCTCTTTAAGGATGAGTAGAGCAAGGGGAATTGGGACTGAACTAAAGGTTTGTTTTGGAATAGTTTTAACCTTAGACTGTGGAGCTCACCTGTTTGCATACAGAGGGAATAAGGAACTTGTAAAATTAGTAGAGTATGTTCCTTACACTTTGTTGACCAGGTTAGTCCCACTATGTCAGTTGCCTCTTTTCAGGGGAGACCCAAGATGGTATTCATACTAACTAGGACAAATTTGGCCAGGGCACTGAGGAACTTAACCTACTCTTGATAGTCTAGGGAAGAGTTTGTATGTTACACATACTGACTTCCTGTTTCCTGTTCAGGCACGGAGGCAGCCAGCAGGAACAGGGACAAAACATGGTTGATTCAGCTGTTTCTGAAATTGGAGTAAATGTTTCTGAAAATGTAGGTGAAGTGGTATAATCACTACCAGAATTTTTTTTTCTGATGATGTGGGTGTAGAAAAAATAGTGCCATTGGAGGAAAACGAGATTGTAGCTGAAACACAGATGGATTCAAAGGAAAACTTTCAAAGGAGATTGTTTGAAGGAGAGATAGTTACCTCTGAAAAATGCAAAATTACAGCCCTCCAGTCAGGGGGGTTGAGGGATGATTATTTTTGATAGAAATGGTAAACCAAAGTGAGCCAGAAAATGGATCAGCAATTTCATTGAGCAACATCATGGAAAAAAATCAAAGAAAAAAGAGAAGAGGCTGTGCCAGAAAAGGTTCCAGAGACAAAAACATATGCACAAACTGTAGGCGAAGGAACTAAGCAGAAAGAAGAAATAAAAAAAACAAAAAAGTATACAGTATGTGTCAGCAGTACAAAAGAAGAAATTATGGACAGGTATGAGGTTTGGGACTTTGTCATAGCACTTCTAAGTGTCAAAGTAAAAGAGGTAAGAACATTTATTCTAATAAAGAGACTTTTTGTGACTTGATATTTGAGACTGGGCAAGCCATGGAAATGTTTTTGGGTGCATATGAAGAAAAGAAAAAGATTTATCCGTGGTCAGAATATGTGGTGTAAGCTTTTTACAGACAAACATAATGATCCAGTTTAGAACTGAAGATGAAACAGAAGAACTAAGAAGTAATGGACAGTACAAAAACATATGATGAAAGAGGACAATGGACTGGGTATGGGAATTTGGAGTAATACTGAAAATGGAAAATGATAGTTATGCATATACTCAGTATTATTAATGTTCATGGTAACAGGGGGGTTGTGAAATACAGGGGTCAACCAAAGACTTATTTTGTGGAAAAAATGATAATTTAATTAATGAATATGATACAAAAGCCTACATTAAGTGTACACTGTTCTGACTGAACAGACAACACAGACATAACTCACACCTTTTTCCTCCTAATTTTAGTTTTCCTACTGATATTCTTGCAGCTTTAAATATTGACAGGGATTCACAAAGGTTGCCATAAAGTATAGACTACATATACACTTAGTGTAATCTTTCTGAATGACTAGAAAGCACAAAAATGTGGTCAGAGTTTTACTGATTACATATTGTGTGCACTTAGTGTACTGTTAGGCTTTATTGAATTTGGTCCATTGTTTATGTGGTAAAACAGCACATAATGCAAACAAATGCAATTTAAAGTGAAAACATGGCAATACTGGTCATTCATGGCTAGAATGTGAAATTAATGTGCAAAAAAATTAAAATTAAGTTATACAGGAGAAAGCGATAGAATGTGTTATAAAAGAAAATGTACAAAAAGATGTGACTGATAAAGGGGTTGTATATGAAGTTGAAGAAAATAAGGTAAAGGAAATAGAGGTGACAACTGAGGAAGAAGCTGACTGGCATACAGTAAGAAATAAAAATAATTCAATTGGGAAAAGAGTTAAAGAAAGGAAAAGAAAATTTAAAAATATGCTTAGAGAAAATGAAGGAAAGGGATAAAATATACAAATTCTTCTTAAAAGCTGAAATATTAGCTTTAAATTTGAACAGTATAAAAAAATCTTATATAATGGTGTGCTGCAGTACATGGATATATATTATTGTTTTACACTATATCAGATTATTAACAGAGGAAGAAAGAAAAACTTTGGAATGGTGTGGTAGTTTGTAACATGGGGAAAGAAACATGCTCAGGCATATGTATATTATGTCAAGAAAGCATTAAAATATTAGACGTAACCATAGTGGAACTAGGACGAATTACAGTAATAGACTTGAGATGGAAAAAATATGTGTATAGAATTATAGCCTTATATGCATATGTAACAAAAAAAGAGAGAGAAATGACATTTAAAAATATTCTTGAATATGTTTGGGTAAATATGGACATTATAGTGGAGGGTGATTTTAATTATAATTTAAGAAAAAATAAGAGCAATTGTGATGTTAAAATGGTTAAAGAAATTATATGAAGTGGAATGTTACGTGTATGGGAAAATAACCACTGGAGCCACAAAAAAAGAATGACATTTGGACAGAAATTGATTATTTTTTAATATCTGATCATTTAAAAGTTAAAGCAAAAATAATTAAGTATGCAGGATTTTCAGATCATATAGCTATATGGGTTAAAGTACAGGAAAATTAAGAATATATCAGAATAGGAAAAGGAATAAAGAAAATTAATGAAAAGGAATTAGATTTAGAAGAGAAATAAGAACTTATGGAATTATAGAAAAAACATATGACTATGAGAGTGTTTTATGAAAATTGCACTGTTTGGTGGCATAATTTTAAACAAATATAAAAAAGTTTTTTTAGAATGTAAAAGGAAGAAAAATAAAGAGAAAGAGAGATATATTAAGTCAAGAAACATTCTGAGACAAATTAGAGAAGAAACATTCTTTTTATGAAAAAGAAAGAGAAATAAAATGAATCAAATTAAAATTAACTTATATAAATAAAAATATTGTTTACAAGGAAAAAAAAGAAGAGGTTGAACCATACTTGAGTAAAATAAAAGAAGGAAAGTAAGAAAATTAAAGAATAATGAAAGTATGCAAGTAAGACAATAAGAAGGAATATACAAAATAATTAAAGAATGTGTATTAGAATTATTTATTAAAAGAAAAGAAAACATACAACAGATTTGTAAATGTGAAAAATTAAATAATGAAGATAATGAGTATTTAGAACAAAAATAACTGTGAAAGAATTGAATGAAATTCTAAAAGATATTAATATGAATTCTGCAACAGGACTGGATGGAATTGACTATGGTATGTATAAAGAAATGAAGGAGTGGCAAAAAATTATTTTTATAGAATTCATGAATAAATGGTTAGAAACTGGAATTAAAGAAAAAAAGATACATTCAGGAGTTATAAAATTTATATTTAAAAAAGGAAATAAAGAGGAGATAAAAATTGGAGACCTATAACATTTAATAATTTGGATTATAAAATTTTAATGAGAATAATAACAAAAAGGTTACAAAAAATGGATAGAATATATGATCAAAATGTATTCAGAAGAAAAGGAAGTCAAGAGTTATTATGGATAATAAGAGAATTGATATTATAAAGGAAAATGTAGAAGCAAAGGTTATTATAGGGGATATAAGTAAAGCCTATGATAATATTCAATATAAATCATTATAGCGAATTTTGCAGGCATATAATGTAAGCAAAGAAATATTACAGATAATAAAAATCTGCTTATAAAAGGAACTGTGTGAAACTAAAGGTAAATAGCTGGACTGTGGAAGAAGTTAAAATAGAATGTGGAATAAAGCAGGGCTGCCCAGCTAGTAGTATAATTTTCTCAACAGTTATGAATGTAATAATGAAGGAAATAAAAAAAAAATGCCAAGTAGTGGTGGATATAAAATGGTGAAGGGAGTACAGTTGTGAATAATGTATAATTATGTGGATAATATTGTACTAATTGTTAAAGTATAAATGGAAGAAAAAAATGAAACATTAAGTATAAATTAAAAAAATGGTTTAAGTATAAATAAAGAGGAAAAGTAAAGGATTTGGTTTTGAAGGTATGATAGAAGATATTGAGTTCAATGAAGAATATATAGATATGTTAGGAATAATATTTGGAAAGAATGAATACAGACAATAACAATGGGATATGTACTCGAAGTAAAGGATATGACTATTTTTTTGGAAATCATATAGATTTTTATATAGAAAAAAACACACTTGTTGAACACCATGGTAATAGGAAAAATTGCTTATGTTGCTAACATCTATTTGATTTCTGTTAAGTATGAAAAGGAACTAATGATGATCATATTTTCTTTTATATGAGGCTGTAGACTGAATCCAGTCAAGAGGGGACTTTTATATATATATATATATATATATATATATATATATATATAAAAGAAGAGCAAGGAGGCTTGGGTTTAATAAACCAAGTAGTACATGCAGCATCTTTAATTTTATATAAGGTATTAAAAGAAATTATGAAGGAAAATAAAAGCTTGGTAGAAATTACACTATATTATAAAGAGAAAGAATTGTGGAAAAAATGGTTAAAAAGATGTAAAAGCATTGTGAATGAAGAAATGAAATAGCAAAAACAAATGTGTTATGGAAAATAAAAAAAGAATATATGTGAAAAAAATAGAAAGGAATGGTACTTAAATATTATGAAAGCATTTTATTACATTGATCCTTGGAAAGATTTAAAAATAGATAAGAAAAAAGACATAATGATGAGATATAACAATGATAAAAAGAATAAAGAATGTAATGATTTTTTATGGAGATTATCTATTAAAAAACTGATGGTTAAGGCAAATCTGCCATACAAGAAAAAGCAAGATAGAATATATAATAAAAGTGGAGCGTTTGAGACCACTCAGCATGTGTTTTTGAAATGTGAAAGAGTTAATAATTTGTTGAAAGAAATATGTGAACATAATAGGGTGAAAAGTTTGTTAAAATATGAGCAAATAAATATAGACATAATAGAATTTGGTTATTATGGTGCACAAAAACAAGAAGTGAGGAAAATGGACAGAGTAATATTTCATGTTTCATGGACTATGTGGAACAAGAGACTAAATTAAATCAAATACTATGGGAAATGGACTTTGGCAAAGATTCTGGAGGAAATAATGTTTTGGTTGTGGATAAAAAGAGTCTGGGAAATGCTTTAATATAAGTTTATAATGCATGGAGATTTGTAAATAGATGTAAATAATGTAAATATATAAATAATCTGTAATGTATATAGCAATAAAAAAAACTACAGTTTGTGAGGTGATCACTATGTGGTACCAGAGAGCTGTGTGTGGAGATCACCTGGAGAAAGAGGAAAAAGACACTGTAATTCAGAAGGAAAATATGACGTGAGAGTGTTCGATCTCGCCGTTTGTTCTTACACCTGGTTTCGGAGCCGATCCTCGGCTCCGTGTCGGCCGCTTGCAAGCTCTGCATCGAGAAGAAGCTCGAGACCAACCTAACTCCCACAATCCCCCTCTGCCTTTACCTCAGATCTAGTTTGCCGCTGCAGCGTTCGCATCACTTTGATGAGCTCGAGCAACCTTAAGCTAAGATTTATATTTTTTCTTATATTTCTTACAAATTTTTCTTCTAATTATTATCTAAGTGACTGTGAGTGTGTGTGTCTATAGTGTTTCGAGGAATCCTCAGTTCCATATAAAGTTATTTAAACTTTATTAGAGTTTTCCCTCGGGGCCTAACCCCACTAAAGTTACTGGATTAGACATCCCTTTTACTGGATTGACTACTGGATTGACTTTTTACTGGATTTGACTAAAGTTACTGGATTTGACATACCTACTGGACTTGACTTTTCTAATATTAACCTTGTTACTTTTAAGATGTCTGAGAAAGCAAAGTCTGGCTTTAAACGTTGCCAATGTGGGCAAAAGATGTCAGTGACTGACAATCATAGTTCCTGCGTCTACTGTCTTGGCCCTCTCCATCTGCAAGAAGACTGTTCAATTTGTCATTCTTTCAGTGAAAGGGTCATGACAGATAGGCGCAGGAAACTTATGGATAGGGGTCTCTTAAAACCTACCTTTCAAGAGGCTTTGGATGCATCAGACCAGGCATCCAAATCCTCGAAGGAATCGAAGACGTCGGAGCCCAGGTCATCGGCTCCGAGTTCTTTAGTTAAAGTTCGATCACCGGTTCCACAGACTTTGGGGCCGAGTGTTGAGCTTTTGTCAGTATCCAAGCCTCGAGTCTTGGAACCGGTGACGGAGCTCCCTCCACTGACACTGTTGAGGTCGGCTCCGTCTTCGATTCCTTCGACACGCTCTTCTAGACCCCTCTCCGACACCGATGTAGACCGCGTGGTGCAAAAATTAATGGAGAATACGGCCTTATCCAAGCTCATCTCTGTCTCCTCCCAGTTGGTGTCGAGACTCGAAGGCCTACCCTTATCTCCATCTTTTCCTTCTCCGAAACCTATTCAGTCTTCGGAGCCGGAAGAGGCTGATCTGCTGATTGTGAAGCCCTCGGTGCCAGAACCGTCCTTCTCTCGGTCGGCTCCATTCACCTTGACTCCGTCGGATCCGGTACCGGAGTCTCGGAGCCGAAGATCCATCCTTGGTTCCGGGACCGAGAGTTGGACCGATGTTTTGGTTCCGACGCTCCCTCTTGGGGCCTCGGCTCGGATCGACTCGACTCCGTCCTCGGGGTCGATGCCTTCGGTGCCTGTCTCGGGGATTCTTCCCATTTCCTCGGAACCGGGAGATACCTCGACTCGGGGTCCGGGGGCCTTCGACCTCATGAGGAAGGTGTTGTCTACTCAGACAATCACATCAGCAGGAACAGCTTCTCCTCCCCATAAAGGACCGTTATCCTCCTCTGCACCCATGGCTACATCTAAGCGTCGAGCACCTGTGTCTCAGCCACCCCTGGAGGGTGCCCCCTCTTCCTCGGAGGCTTCTTCGGATGCTCCCACCGAAGAAGTTCCGAGGAAAAGATTGTGTAAGAGGAGTCACTTAGATTCTCCACAAGAATCATTGACATCGGACACTGACTTAGATGAGTCAGAAGGGTTCCCAAAATCACCCTCAGAGGATGTCTCTTTTTCTGACATTCTGGAGATCCTAAAGCAGAGAGGTGATTGGCAAGCCCTCCCCCCTTCTGAGGATGAGTCAGTTTTGCTGAAGGCATTCGGTGCTCGCCCTTCCTCCTCCTGGGTCACTCCGCCCTTCGATGAGTTGATGGAGCTGATTGCTCAAAGGGCGTGGGAGACACCTGACATGGTGGAGCCAGTCCCTAGAAAGCCTAACAAATATATTACTGCCCCTCAGGATAAGGCTTATCTGACAAAGGGAGTGCCAGTGGACGCTATGGTGGTGGCAGCGGCCATGAAAAAGGAGATGTCTGAATCTTCCTCATCTGTCCATCCGCCTAACAGAGATTCTAGGACTATGGACAGGTATGGGAAGTGCATTTTTAGTTCAGCGGCTTTTTCTATGCGATCCCTGAACTATTTGACCCACTTCACACGGCTACAGAGGGATCTAATCAAAGAGTTGGGAGATACCCTCCAGGGTACTACAGATGCTGCTATTTCAGAAAAAGTTACAGCACATCTCAATACCCTCACATCCATTGTAAACTCATCCATGAGGCTGATCTCATACGCAGCCGAAGGATCGAGTAGGGCAGCAGCTTCAGCGATTGCTCTTCGCAGACAATCCTGGATGCGCTTATGTTCTTTTGCGGAAGCCTTCAAGTCTTCCTTTACTAACACCCCATTTGATGGTGCCACTCTCTTTGGCCCCAAAGTAAAGGAGACCCTTACCCGGTGTGAGCAGGAGGGAAAGTTTTTCCACCCCATCCAGACCATACCCCAAAGGGCAACGTGGTGGAAAAATGTGGTTTCGAAAACCCCAAGGATCTTTCCCAGGCACACAGAGTGATGCCCCCTCTAGAGGCAGAGGAGGGGGCAGAGGTGGAAGACGCCGCCCTGGCGGCAGAGGGGGTCCGCAAAACCAAGGTGACAGGGATACACCCCCTGAAAAACCTTTCCAGCACTCCTGAGAGGAGGCCCGACTGTCCTGCTCTGGAGGCAGTCGGGGGTCGCTTAGCTTTATACCCTCAGGCCTGGCAAAATCTTACATCAGACAATTGGGTAAAAAGTGTTGTTACCAGAGGCTACAGAATCCCCTTCCTATTGTCCCCAATTCCAAAGAGAAGACTCCCAGATGTGCCGCCCCATCTGCGAGACCCTGCAGCTATAGAAATTTCAAAGCTGCTAGAAAAAAGAGTCATCCAACCAGTCCCAGCGGACCAAAGAGGATTCGGAACTTACTCAAGGTTCTTTTTAGTTCCAAAGAAGACAGGGGACTGGAGGCCGATTCTGGACCTAAGCTACCTCAATACCTTCGTCAAGAAAGAAAAGTTCCGAATGGTCACGCTTCAATCGATCCTTCCATTTTTACAGAAGGACGACTGGATGTGCTCAATAGATCTGAAGGACCCATACTACCATATCAAAATGGCCAGGGCGTCCAGGGATCACTTGCGCTTCCGGCTGGGAGCCAGCCACTTTCAGTTTCGAGCCCTGCCCTTTGGTCTGACCTCAGCCCCCAGGGTTTTCACCAAATGCATGGCACCTGAGACGCCTGGGATTCCAGGTGTTTCTGTATCTGGACGACTGGCTCCTTTCTGCCACCACCCAGCGTCAACTGATTCAGGCCAGGGATTACACACTACAGCTTTGTGCTCATCTCGGAATTTCCGTAAATTTCGAAAAATCTTCACTACAACCATCACAGCATATCTCATTCATAGGAGCAGAATTGGATACGCATCATTTAATTCTAAGACTTCCCCCAGAAAGGATAGCCTCACTACAAAGCCACATTTCTCTTCTTCTGTCATCCAGAAAGTCCCCAGCAAAACTGGTTCTGAAGGTTTTGGGTCTCATGGCAGCTTCTCTCATTGCGATACCATTGGGAAGACTGCACATGAGAGTTCTACAATGGCTACTGTTTGCACAATGGTCGTTCCAACAGCTACCTCTGACACACGAAATTCTGATCACAAATACATGCAAATCTCACCTAGCCTGGTGGCTTCGGACTTGCAACCTTTCCAGCGGAAGACCATTTGTGCTACCCACGCCGACAGCTACGGTGACCACGGACGCTTCCCTGATAGTGTGGGGGGCATCTTTCAGGGACAGACAGTCCAAGGCGAATGGACCAATTTAGAGTACAATCTGCACATCAGTGTTCTAGAGTTGAGGGCAGTGTTTCTAGCGTTGCAGCACTTTGCTCCCCTTCTTCCTCTAGGGACTATTGCAGTTCAGACGGACAACATGTCCATAGTCTGGTACATAAACAAACAAGGAGGAACCAAGTCTTATCAGCTATGCAGAGAGGCCATGAGAATCTGGCAATGGGCGAAGTCCACGGGTCGCTTTCTGATTGCAACGCACATCCCGGGGTCATCCAACGTCATAGCCGACAGGCTGAGCAGAGCAATCCTGTTGCCTCACGAGTGGTCCCTAAAACAGTCAGTTGCGAAGAAGATTTTTCGCAAGTGGGGCCAGCCTTCCTGCGATCTTTTTGCGTCTCCAATGAACGCCAAATGCAGGAGCTACTTTGCCCTATTACCCCCTCCAGGGGAAGTCCCCAGGGACGCGCTGGTTCACGATTGGCCCCTGGGTCTCCTGTACGCTTTTCCTCCCTTTCCCCTAATTGCGAAGTTTCTGCAGAAAGCCAACAACCTGCAAAGGACGATTATCCTCATTGCCCCATTCTGGCCTCATCAAATTTGGTTTCCCTTTCTTATGGCACACCGCATTCGGGGACCCTGGATCCTGGACCCGGAGCCAGATCTACTGACCCACTCGTCAGGGGCTCCCCACCCCTCGCTCTTATCACTCCATCTAGCAGCTTGGCTGCTCCGCTTCCCTACTTAGCCAGGTCTGATCTTCTTTCACCTGCAGTTCAGAATATATTAGTGGCTTCTCATAAAGCTTCCACTACAAAGACCTACACTAGTAAATGGAAGCGCTTTGTTTTCTGGGCAAATACACAGCATTTGGATCCTGTTATGGCTCCTTTAAACAAGATCTTGGAGTTTTTAACAGAGTTGTTCCACCAAGGAGCTTCTCCTGCCACTTTAAGAGTGCAATTGGCTGCCATTTCCAACTTTCATGTAGAAGAATGTGGGGCACCTATTATGGCTCACAGACTTTGTAAGGCCTTTTTAAAAGGATCTTTCCATATTATACCACCAGTTAGAACTCCTACATCTCCTTGGAATCTGAACCTTTTATTGTCTAAATTGATGTTGCCTCCATTTGAACCAGCTTCCTCTTGCCCATTGAAGTATTTGTCGTGGAAGACCCTCTTTTTGGTGGCCATTACATCGGCTAGGTGGGTGTCAGAGCTTCAGGCTCTTTCTATTAAACACCCTTATCTGATTTTTCACTCTGACAGAGTATCTCTTTGCACTAATCCATCCTTTCTCCCCAAAGTCTGCTCTATTAATAACATTAATCAATCCATTGAACTCCCTACCTTTTTCAAAAATCACTCCAATAAGTTGGAGTATATGTTACACAAGTTGGATGTTCATAGACAACTTAGGTTTTACTTGGATAGAACAAAGGATCACAGGAAATCAGATCAACTTTTTATAGCCTTTGCGGACAGCAGGAAAGGTGTAGCAGTTACTAAACGAACCCTTTCCAAATGGCTAACTGATTGCATTATATTTGTTTATGCTACTTCGGAGCAAACTTTACCTGTCAAACCCAAAGGACACTCAACAAGATCAGTATCTACATCCCTGGCTCATGCAGCTCGCTTACCATTAGACACTATTTGTGCAGCTGCCACTTGGTCTAAACCACATACATTCATTTCTCATTACAAGGTGGACAGGGTTTCTAGGGACAGGGCAACCTTTGGTTCCACTGTGCTCAAGAACGTTCTCCCATGAGTTCCTCAGGAACATGGAGCTAGGGACGCTACCCAGGTGTAAGAACAAACGGCGAGATCGAACACTCTCACATTTAGAAGTTATGTCCTTACCATAACGTTCCATGTGGAGTGTTCATCTCGCCTTTGTTCTTACATTCCCACCCTCCCACCCTCGGGAAGAACGTACAGTTTGGTGCCTGGTCTGGTTTATTCTGCTTCTGCATTCGCAGTTGTTGTGTATATATGTATGTACATATGTATATATATAGGTATAAGTGCTCTTGCAGTTATGTAGTTTTTTGCATGAGTGTGTTTCTTTCTTTGACTTCTGGTTTGCTTGCAAACTAGATCTGAGGTAAAGGCAGATGGGGATTGTGGGAGTTAGGTTGGTCTCGAGCTTCTTCTTGATGCAGAGCTTGCAAGCGGCCGACACGGAGCCGAGGATCGGCTCCGAACCCAGGTGTAAGAACAAAGGCGAGATGAACACTCCACATGGAACGTTATGGTAAGGACATAACTTCTAATTTTGGAGTGAATATCATGGCATAAGGGGGCCTGGATGACTCTGTTCTGCAAAAAATGATGGAAGAAGCAGAACCAGAAGAATCAGGGGGCATGCAGAGGAGTGTGGTAATGGGCAAATTATTTGGCATTGAGGAGATGAGAAAGACTGAAGGATGCTGTAAATGATGGTGCAGATACAGAGAGGGCACATCTTGCCAGTGGAGTAACTAAATTTAAGGGCATGCCATATGTTGAGCTTCAGGAAGGTGAAACAGAGAGCAGTAAGCAGAGAGAGAGATTGTTAGCAGTGTATCCAAAGTAAAGACTTATGCAGCAGCAGCAGCAGGTTCCAATGAAAGAAAAGGCTGTGCTGCTGCAGAGGAGACAGACTGGAGCTGTTGAGAACTGAAGGAAAAGGCCTGTTGTGTGGAGAAAAACAAAGTATGAACACCAAATAAACGGGTACTGTGTTGTAGGCAATGTTGTTATGCCCTTAGGATTTAGTTCCTCTTGCATGAGGGCATTAATACATATAGGAACTGAACCTTTCTGTGAGATAACTGTTGAGACATTTGCATTACCAGAAAAAAAAATGTAATGATTGTGAAAGAAGTATATCTCCTTGGAAAGACTGTATATATCAAAATTTAAATGTGCAGTTAAAAAGAAAACCATTGTTGCAGTTTAGAACAACTGAGATAGAGAATGAATTAAAAATGTTTTTCTAAGCTTATGCCAGGATGTGCATGATGTGATGTTGCACTGGCCCAGTAATCAAGGAGCCTCAATCCTCACCACTGGCAACAGTGAGGAGCATACACAATGGGAGGATGACAAGTACATGACAAGTACACACACAGTAAAGTACAATTTCCCTTAAGAGCACACAGAGATCACATTCAGTCTGGGACTGGTTTCTCTCTATCCCCAATAAGAGACCCCACTGGCACAGCTATAGAGTTGAGTCCTTAGCCAAGGTTCCAAGCCAAGTCTTCCCAACCTCTCTCTGTCCAACCAGTATTTTGTGTCCCTGCCCAAGTAGCTGACACACACACACACACACACACACACACACACACACACACACACACACACACACACACACGTTGAGATTTGATTTATACACTAACACACACCTGGAAAAGGCTGGCATAGGTTTACTAACTATGCCCCCTTCTACCCAGACCATAAGGTAGTTATCACTGTTACCAGAACACCTTATCAGCTACTTTAAGGCCCTTTCCAAAAGGTGACCAATCCTACTGTGTAATATTACTATTATCCAACTGGTAAGTGTGACCAAGAGCAAGGCTATTTAGGAGTGGGGCCTGTACAGTGTCACCAAATACATATGCAAGTGCTCTAAGAGCTTAAATATGTCTCACAAGTAGCCAAAAGATAGGTTTAAATATGTTTAATAAATAATAAAAGAACAAGACAATACTTAATCAACACAGTATCTACAGAGTTCAGAATCACAGGAAATATTATAAAACAACATTGCAGGACAGTCTCAAATAAATACAGAAAACATCTAAACTAATCTTTATTATATTCCTATCTATATCTAAGAGATACTATGCCATAAATAACTTACTTACAGAGCAAGATGCAGGCAGAAGTGCTGGATGGATGTTTCTAGGTCCAAGGCAAGATACAAAATGCCCAGTCTCTCTCCCTGAGAGAGTTCTTAAATTAATATCAGACATTACTGCTGGGTCAGCTTGGATGACATCTCTCTGTCACCTGCCTTCAGTTCCCAGGCTAACAGATCCTAACAGAATTTTAACATCTCTGTGTGAAAAAGTACATATCTTTCAGAAGTTTGCAGAACTTGGAAGTCATAAAACAATAAAATGCTTTTGCATTTGAAACCTAGTAATTATTTCTGTTTCAAGACAATAGAAAAACCTCTGGCTGTAGACATTGTGTTTGCTTCACTGAAAATAAGAGAGAACACAATTGCAAAACAATTTTAACTTATTTTCTTGAAGTTTTGCAAGTTAACTCTGTATGTTCCAGCTTCTGCTATTAAAACACACATTTGCACAGGTATATAGTTTATATACATTTCTGTTCTTTTCCAGTAGGGTACACTGTGGACACATCCTTGAAGCTCAGTACTGTACAAACCCTGTTCAACACACACACTTTTGCACCAGTAGTTTAATATACACATAATATATAGTTTTCTTACATTTGTAAGACAAGCCTATGCATCCTGTTGATATTCACAAATGACATATGATTATTTACAAAATTCCAGATAGTGGGGCTGGCAGTGACACACATGATATTAAAAAATGTGAATGTCAGTAAAGTATAGTCTGGGTGATGGGAAGTTTATGTAACTTTAAAAACAGAAAATAAGTTACAGCATGTGCTTAATGTGATAGTAATATATGAGAAAAAAGGGAGTGTTAAGTACTGAGGGCAGCCAAAAGCATGATTTATTTCTGTATGGATGAATCACATTTAATCCAGGATTATACAAAAAAGGTGTGTGTAGTGGGGTAGTTTGGACATTCTAGAAAAAACTGTAAACTGTGTTGTATAAAATGTAGAAGTTAGGAGCATTTTTGGTTTGATTGTCCACAAATGAATGAAGGCAGAAATAAATGAGGAAAAGAGGGGAATAACATGTTTTTACACAAGAAGTGGTAGAAGTGAAGGATGAAAGGGTGGAGCACTAGATGAATTCCTCAAACTAATGCATGAAGAAAGAAGGATGTATATAAATGGAAAAGAGGTTTTGGGTATTAAATACAGAGGAAAAAAGTGGGAGATATGTGTCCTGAGTTAGAAATAAAGGCAAAAGGTTCTATTGGGGGAAGGGTGAGGAGGAAAAAAGGAGACGAAAAGATGAAAAGGTTAATATTAAAATAGCATCATTGAATGGGAATAGCATGAAAAACAATGTTAGAAGAATGATGGTCTTTGACTGGTGTGAAAAAATAGTTGCAGAGGTAATTTGTTTACTTGACATAAGATGTACAGGTAAAAGGAAAAGGGTGGAATTTGAGATTATGTGGAAAAGAAAAGTGGTGAGGACTAAAGAGAGTGATATATATTCAAGTATTGCAGTGTTAAAAAAGGAATTAAAATATTAGCTATAGTGGTGGTGGTAGCAGGGGAGAGTTTTAGTGTGTGATGTATGAAAGGAGCAGAAGGTGTTAAATGCAACTGAAAGAAAAATGTTTGAGGAAAGTCAAAATTATGTGATAGTAAATATGTATATTATGGTGATGTGAGACTTTAATTGAATTTAAGAAAAGTGAAAGGGAAAAATAGTGCAAGATGTAAAAATGCTGAGAGAGGCTATAAATGCTTAAAAATTGGTAAAGGGAGAGAACAAATTAAGAAGAGGTTACTTAAAACAGTGGTTGATTAGATTTTCATGCATGTCTGTGATGGTGAATGGTCAGGAAAGAGGGGTAAAGCAAGGTTGTCCAATGAGCATGTGGCTGTTTGTGAGTGCAGTTATACAAACATGTAAATCAAGGTTAGAGGTTGGTAGATGGGAAGTTAAGGAAGGAATAATGTTGCCATGAATGCTAACCTACACAAATGATTTGGTCTTAATAGCCAAGAATAAATATTGGATAAAAGAGATAATTTATAGAACAGAACAAATTTTAGGTGGAGTAGAACTACAATTAAATAAGTGAAAAAGTAAGAGATTTGGAGATGTAGTAAGAATGGCAGGAATTTATTGTAACAGAACTGAAATTGATGTTCTAGGGGTTAAGTTTGGAAGGGATCAAGAAGTAATACAACAATGATAGAAGTTCTAAAAATATATGAAAGTTGACAGATTAGTAGGAGGGATGTTTTAATTGTTCCTAAGAAAAAAGGTATATATGTTAAACACACATTTTGTAGGAAAGGTAGTGTATATTTAGGCGGTGTGTATATGTTTACTATTTGTATGGAAAATTAATTACTGGGTATCTTTTTTGGTTTTCTATAGAGAACAAGGGTGAATCTAATCAAAAGAGGGATAGTCTGTAATGTAAAGGAAAGGAAGAGGAAGAGGTTGAATTTAATAAATTCAGCTGTTTTCTTGGCATCTGCACATTTATTTTTGATGTTTAAAAGGTGTCTGAGAAAAAAATACTATGATTTTTTTATTCGAAAAATATAAATTTATGTGGATGGGTGGGATTAAGAAAAATAAAATGAAAAGGTTTGGAAGAGAAAGGATATGAAAGTAAAATATAGACACTGGAATTGAAATAAATGAAGCTGATATGGAAAGGAAAGAATGGTGTAGGAAATATTGAAAGCAAACTGTATTGTTCCTTGGGAAAATGGGTGGATACGAGAAAAGTATAAGGAAAATGCAGGAAAGATTTTAATCTTTTATGAAGCAAGTGATTTTCTGTGATCTTTATTATTGGATAAACTGCCAGTGAAAAGTAACATGAAATGTACAATTATAGAACAAAGAATGTGTAATAGCTGTAGCACTGAAGAGACATTGCAACATTGTATTTTGGATTGTAAGAAAAAATAAGGTTTTTGAACATTATTCAAAGATGTTCATGACTGAAAGTATTCAAAAACATTGATATGGACATGGTGCTGTATGGAAAATATAAACTGGAAGTGCAAAAATATTGAAAAGTGGGATTTACTACTTGGTGTTTATGGAAAAAAAGATGTGAATAATTCCTGTATAACAGAAGAAAATATAAGGAAGTAATACGTGATATAAAGAAATAGTTATGGTAAAAAGAATAAATGGGTTTTGCATCTATTTAGGAAAATAAGGTGCTTTATTGTGATGCATAAAGGGTGATATCAAATGTAAATGCAATGAATGTGTAAATAATGAAAGAAAGGTGGAGAAGTGTTTATATAATAAATCACCCACTACTGTTTCTGAGTACTATGTGATTTTTGAAACAGAATTAAAACAGAAAGTGGAAGAAGTGGAGGGCTGACACTAGTGCTTGGAGAATTCCAAGATGGAGGAGGAAAGAAGAAAGCAGGCTGAGAGTAGAGTGTTGCAGAATACTGAAACATCACAAACTCTCTAAGAGTGGAGACTGTTGTTACAGAGTTGGAGGAAATAGACCTAGAGGAAGAAAATGCACCTAGTATGGAGAAGGATGGTGGCAATAAGATAAGAAATGTATAAAAAGAAAGTATTACAGTGGAAGATTAAAAAGATGCAGCACTAGGAAGTGAAGAAAGGTAAGCAGGAGAACTTGAGATAGGAGAAGAGCATGAAGACAATACTGACAAATCAATTGAAAGGAAGAAAATAAAAAAAAATAACCTGGAAATAAGAAAGTTGCAAAAAAGGAAAGGGATGACTTAGGAATATTAACATTAATGTAAACAGTGTTCAAGATTATATTAGAGGTGTGGTAGTGACTGAATGGTTTAAAAGTAGTTATGGAAGCTATATGGTAGATTTAAAATATCAGAAATAATTAAAAAAGGAAGTAAATTAAGGTAATATGGGGAAAATTGTGAAAAAATAGAGAATGGTTATATAAAGGAGGATCTGAAATAGATTATGTGGTGAATTTAATAGGCTTCCACATTCACCAAAATATCTTGCTGAAAAACGAATCCCCCCTGCATCCCTGATGTGGGGCTAAGCCTCCCACCCCCCACAAATGTGTGTGTAAATATATATATATATATATATATATATATATCAACTCCATGGCCACACCAACTTAAAGAACAAAAAGAGAATCACTTACAGCACAATTCACTGACAATGGTTTCCTACAGACGAACTTCAGTTGTTGATGAGTTGAACCTCAGACAGTCAAAGCTCGAGAGTTCAAGCTTCATCCAGTAGTAAATTACCAATTCAAAAGATTTGAAAGAAATAACAGATGGGGTAGAAATGGCTGAATTTTCAGATCATAGAGCAGTATGGGCTATAATAAAAGATGATAAGGAAGTAATATGAGAAGGGAAATAAGATTGGCTGGAGAGATTGCTAAAACAGATGAGATGAAAAGGGAACAAGGATTATATGGGAACAATGTATCACAATGACAGTACATTATGAAAACTAGACATTCCATGGAGCGCTTATAAAGAACAATACAAGAAAACATTTTTAATTGTAGAAAGCATAAATTAAAGGAACTGGAGAACATATAATGAAATCATAAAAGATGTGAAAAAGAAAAAGAAAATGTGTTGACAGAATACCAGAAACAGAGAGCTGTATGAAACAATAGAAAAAGGCAAAAAATGTGTTGTTTAGACAGAGCTACTTTTAAAGGAAAAAAAGTCAATTTCACCAGTTTGGGATAAGAAATACAAACAAAGAGAAAGAAGAATGGATGAAATGTGTGATGAAGAAAATATATATAAGCTGGGAGAAATAATGGAAATTGTAGAAGCGCTTATGGGTAGAATGTATGAAAAGGAAAGAGTAGAAGTAGTATGGATTGTAAAAAAAAATATATTTTAAAAATTCTCTAGAAAAGTAGATTACTATGAGAGAAATAGAAGAAATGATAAAAGAAGGAAGGGAAGAATCAGCTCCAGGAATTGATAGATTAGGTTATGAATATTACAAAGCGATTAACTAAAATGAAAAATTAATATCTATAAAAATATTAAAGTAAGACTATATGGAAAAAAGATTAAAGAAAAGATATAAACAATTGGAGCCCAACAACACTGGGAATGTAGATTATAAACACTTTGTTAAAAGAGTTGGGAAAGTTCCCCAATGCACCAAATTTCCCCTAGCAGTATAAGTACCACCTAGAGTCTCCCTTGAAAAGAGGCTACTAGTCTAGTTGGACTAACCCAGTCAACAAAGGATAAATAAACAAATGAAATACAAAAAAAGGATGTAGAAGATTTTGGATGGTATATGAGAAACTGTTTTCAGACTCAAGGAGAGAAAGATGAAAGAAATAATAGTAAAAGGATTAGCAGATATAATTTTGAAAGGAAATAAGGAAGTAAGGCTAGCAACAGGTGCTGTGGCAAATCTGTTTGATAAAGTTAGTCATGAAGTAATATGAAAGATTCCAGAGGTGTCGGAATAGAAGACAGATGTTGAACGTTATAAAACTAGCTATGAAATATCATGGGTGAAAGTTTTCATGGATGGGAGAAAACATAAATATTAGAAAAGGAGTTTCTTCATTAAGTATGTGCCTGTCTGGGCTGGTAAGTAGTACATTAATTCAAACTTGGGTGTGAAATGAAGGAAGCAAGGTGGGAGATAGAAAAGGGATTTGTCTGTCATATCCATGTGATTAGAGATGGTAGAAAAAGGATTTGTCTGTCATATCCATGTGATTAGAGATGGTGGGTAAAAAGATATGGATATAAGTGAAGTGGTGGGATGAGCGGGGGGATTACTAAAGAAAGATAGGTTATAGTCAAATAATGCAAAAAGCAAAATGTTTGGTGAAATTAAAAAAGTAAGTGGAATATATTGTACTAGGAAATAAATAAATATATTAAATATATCTGGAGAGTATGAAAATGTAGTAGAGCAATGGAAAAGTATGTTGGAAGAAAGAAAACATGTTATTATCATGACATATAAGTTTTAATCCATCATTTATTGAAAAGTGTATATGTTAAAGATACACATATTAGGAAAAGTTTAGGTGGGAGTACATGTTTCCAGCTAAAATGGAGAAAGATATAAGTTTGAGAATCAAAACTGAATCCAGAGGAAAGGGGGGGGTGATATGCAATAAAAAGAAGGAGGAGGTCTGAATCTAAAAAAATCCACTAGTGCCCTTAGAATCTTTGCATTTTTTTTCCTTAGGAAAACAAAGGTGAAAGAGTAAGAGTTGCAAGTGATGGGAAAGTGTTATATGTAAGATATGAAGAAGTATGAGAATATGAAGGAGGGAAAATTAGTAAAATAAAAGATGGCTGGAAAAGAATATGAGAATAAAATAAAATTATGGAAGGTGAAAATTATGGTATAACAAATAATATGACATATACTTGGAAGGAATTATAAAAAGTAAAAAAAAGCTTTTTGTCATTGTTTGATTGTTTTTGATTCTTTGATTGTTTTGAACTGTGAAGTTTATAGTATGATAGTGGAGCTTTTCTCCTCGGGCCTCTTCTGAAAATGGACATGTATCCAGCCAGACTAGCCCGGTTAACAAATGTAAAATAAAATAAAATAAAATAAAAATAAAATAAAACTACAAAGAATAGAAGAAAAAGGTTTGAGAACTATTGTAAAGCCAGAGATTTCCTGCAGTGAATTTTATTGGAAATGTTACCAGTTAAAAGTAATATGAAGTTTAAGGTATAAGAAGAAAGAAAATAAATCTGACTGTGACGAGGAAGAAACAACAGAACATTTTTTTTAGAATGTAAAAAATGGAGAGTTTTGGAGAATTTTTAAAAAGGAATATAAATTGGAAGTATTTAAAAAATGTAACAATAGATATGGCATTATATGGAAAATACGAGAAAGAAAAACACATGAAATTGAAAAATGGAATAGGGTATGGGAGATTTTTTTAATGATGAATAAATGGAAATAACATATAATCTACACAAAAAAATAAGGTTTGGAAAAATGAAGATATATGTTACGAACATGAATATATAAATAATATTAAGAAGTCTAAATAATGAAAGATGTAAATAAAGCACCCACCTAATGTTTTTTTTGATAAGTGCCATGGAATATTTTATATCTACCTGAGCTACCAGCAACTCGGGCAGATGGGGCCACAGTTTAATGTTTCTTCCAAAGGATAGCCCAATCATGAATGCAGCACCTCCCTTATGCTGCACATTAGTGCCATTATTGAAAATAAAATTATCCCAATACCTGTTGTGAGAATGAAACCCACAGCCTTCCATCTTACAGCACCATAGGCAGGTGTGCTACCTGCTGAGCTACTGAGACTGCTATAGTTAAAATATCTTTCCATTATGTGCTTTTAAAGTTTGTTACTCAACTGTAAGTACAGTAACCACTTGTTCTCACCTCCTGCTGGAAGGTGTAGCTCACAGGAACTGCATCTTCTTCTATGTCTTCCTTTGCAAAGGGCATCTTGTAACAAAAAAAACACTTTCTTGTTTATTTTCTTAGCTATTAACACCAACCTTTTAACTGCCCTGTTTTCTTTTTAGTTTGCTGTCTCTCTACATTAGCTTACACAGGTACCACCCTTCACTTTCTTTTCCTGGTCTGTGTTGCCATTTCAGTACAAAAGTTATCCCAGGGCAAATTATCTTCAGTGTTACTTCTTTCTTGGGTTACAGATGCCTGTTGTGGAGAGTCTGGCTTTGCTTGAATCCTGTGCTTTATGCTTCCGGAAACAGGCTTAGAGATCTGCATTCCCCTGCTAATTTCACCATCTGTACTCACTTTATGCCGAAGTCCTTAGTCAAGTGCCTTTCCTTCTCTAGTTATACTCTCTCTCTGTTTTTGTTCTAACACCAGTTGAGTATTTTTCCGTTATCAGGGCAACACTTTCTATGCGAGCTAGTAGATTACAATGGAACAATTGCCCCGGTAATTTACAAAAACAGAAAGTAAAAAACGTAATAAATTCATCAAAATCAGATAACATGTTATTTTTTTTTAAATACACAATGCATATATATATATATATATATATATATATATATATATATATCTGCATACATACACATACCACATTAATTGTATATACTGAACTATGTTTCTTTGAAGTGTCTTACTTTAAATTTCCTTAATGCAGTTGTCATGTCATGATTTGATTGGGTATCACACACCACACCTCCGTGCCAAGCCTCTATTACTCCCTTCCCCATTCATTTCGCCGGCTTCATATAAGTAACGTCCTTTGACACCGACTTACTTATAAAAAAATATATATTTTTTTATTTTGTTTTTAATCTGATGAAAATGTGAAGTACTTACTGTGACTACTGGCACAGTACATCGGAGCTGCTTTTATTTTTGTTAGCGTGGGGGTATTTCAACCACGAAATGTACAAACTGCAAATTTTGCATGAAATGTGATCTGCACCTAGACTGTATTACATTTGTAAGCACAACTACAGGATATCTGTTCTCCGTAATGTAGAATAGGAAGATGTATTCGTACTTTATACAGAATGGGGAAAAAGCCCTTGAAAAGTATAGGTATTTCTCAGTCTCTGTTGCTGTTACTAGAGAATGCTTTTTTCTTAAAGTTGCATAATTGGAAGAAGCAAATTTCCTCCTTTTTATCATTACATGAAAAATGATATAGTAGCATGTAAATCTGCATCACATATATAATAATTCTTAATGAACAACAGCAAACACAAATAAGTTAAATTTATAACATTAACTTTAATGTGGTGTGCAAAACTGTAAGTAAGTTATAATAACGGAATTTCGTTATAGTTATTGTGGAGGCATGAAGGTAGAAATGTCTGTCAGCATTGTGGAAAATAGTGAATTCTCAGGGTTGCCACGTCTCCACATAAACTCAGCCAAGTAGGAGTCAAGGTGATCTCTGCCACTACCCCGATGTCTTTTATTGTGCCACTTTGCACTTCTCCACAATCTCTCCACATGTTGTGTATGGCAGCCACTGTCTGGATCCACAAAATTATAGGTATGATTTACAGTAAACTGTTGGTATCCTGCATACCTCAGTTCATCAGATTTGTAAGCTTTCCAACAATCAGAGTAGATAATACTGCCTTCCTCTACATTTCTCTGGATGACACTTAGTAAGGTTTGGGAAGAGCGGTCAGAGACAGCTACAAGAAAACATTGCTTAGACTCGCAACATAATCCTCCAAAAACCCATTTCTGTGGCAAAACATGACCAACATTAGATTTTCTTCTAGTGAAAAGACTTTCATCAACCTCCACAATTTTGTTTACACCACCAATTTTAACTGAAGGCTTTGAAAGTAATGAAGTAGCACACACTTCTTGCATATAGTTATTCCAGTCCACAGTGGTGGTGTGATTCATCTGTAACTGAAGTTCACAAAACTCAATAGATGTTGATTCCTGGCACCAGAAAAATATAAACCTCAGTGCAGTAAGGAATGGGATACGAGACCCCTCAAACCAGTTTTGCGTTCGTAAACCCTTTTTTTTCCAAATATCCACGTTGTGTACAACGCCATTTAGGTGCTTCCTTTTTACTGTAAAAAAGTTTCATAATGTGGTGGTTAGAACAAAATCTTTCCTTATGTAAAATTCCTTTGTCTTGAAAAAACTGAATAGCAGACTTTTCATCCATGGGCAACTGCCAGATAGTGTAATCCATCGTAAGCGGGAAATAAGTCCTTTAACTTTGACAAGATTTACAAGATTTTCACTATCTTTGAAAGAAACATTCTCAGCTGTTATCTCTACATTCCATGCAAGTGGTAAGTATTGGATTACAAAGAAAACTGACAACTACATCTCTATAGTGATTGTCCATACAAAATTGCATGACAGTATAGTTCAACTCAATGTTATAATTATTGTTTGTTTAACATCAATCTGCCAGTAAAAATTACTTTACTGTTACATGACTGCCCACTTGAAAATATTACATCTCAATTTACTTTAACAGTACTTTAATTCATTTAAAAGGCAAAGTAAGGAATAACAACCCCTAATAAATAAATGAATGAGCTTTATGCAACTTGAAAATAAAACAGTATTAATTCTACTGTTTCAGTACATTGAATAGATTCAGCACTATAACAGCATCTCACCTCTGGGCAGGTGACCTGTTTCCATAGATACGGCTACACCAGAAAAAAAACGTAGCTCAATCAATACCTGGGAACTGTATTGCAATTGTCCATAGTCAGCTGGAAAGCTCACAGGTAGTCTTTTTATCAGGGTGAATGTGCACAGGTGACCAGCCTGCATACAGGCTGTAATTATTAACTATTTATTTCAGTTATAAGGAAACCAGTACAATGTAGAATGTACAATAGTACAGTTGCTAAAATATATGTTGGGTAAATGAAATATATAATTGGTTAAAGCGAGTCAGTAAACTTTCAAAATGCTTGTTCAAGTTTAAAACACTTCATAAACTTAGTTTTTTTTTCATATGACTGTTTTAAAAGTCCTGATTTTAACTATAATCCAGGCAGCTTTTTTATGCATAAACAGCATAGATAACACCAGCACCGCACACAGCTCTAGTAGTAGTGTAAAACATTAAACAACTACTTTGAGAATTTCTTGCGACATTCCCGTTTGTTGTTAATCTTAACAGATGTATGTAAAATGTACAGTTTTCAGCTTTTTTTTTTTTTAAATATTAACCATTTAATAATTTCACACACACCTGTTAATATTAACCAGAAAAATAAATGGTTTCACAAGTACATTCGCAACTCAGAAACCGCATTTCCACTGTTGCACCGATAACAGAAAAGTACCACCAGTTTTAAGTCTCTGGGTATACTTCTGTCTTAAATGAACTTTAGTAGTTTTGGGTTTCTGTTGCTTCTTATGGCAGATTGGATGCTTCTAACAATAACCAAATTCTAGCTGCTTTTGTAGTGTCTGTGCCAACTCCTTCCTCCTCATCTTGGTTATTGATCTCTGTATAAGTGTCCGTGCCTTACCCCCTCATTCTTGTACTAAATGGGTAGATCTAACTGCACATCTACTTCATTTTTTTTTGTTTCAATACATACTTTATTTAGTAAGCAAACATATTAAACACAGAGAAAAAAATGGTGCATTTGTAAGACAATTGCAAATCACAATCATTTTCCCTCACTATGTTTTATCATTAAAATGATTAATAAAAAATAAATACATAAAAGAATGTTATCTTTTGAAAATTTGAAATCCATAGTGCGTTGACTTAATGTTATTCGGCCAAAGGATTACATTTAAAAGGACAATCGCACTCTTCAAAATTCAGTCCAAATTCAGGCTGACCAAAGTAACACGTGCTTACTATGGGTCATGTATGGTCCCACCCAAAGTGTAATTTTACTTCAAAAAGCTGGTCTTGGTCTTGTTTTATTTCCCTCTGAGAACTAAGCTTTATTTGTTTCAGTTCCTATCAACTCTGAGTCGCAGCTCCCAGTATGAAGTAGTACTGCCATCAAACAAATGTAGTGTAATGCAATCTTCTCTGGCACCTGTCCCAACCAAAGCAGAAAAGCCTTATGTCTTAATAATAATCTCAGTTCGCCTATCTCTGAATTTAACACTGTTGCACTGATATTACAAAACAATTCTGGAATAGGAGCTGCATACTTTCCTTTTAAACATCTTGGTCATCCCTTTTATATAATAAGCTTTCTAGAAGCTGTGGACTGTGCGCTATGCCTAGTATTTTATTACAGGCCACTGCTGGTAATGGCAATGTGGTATCTCTGTAGCGTTAATACAGCATTACAGTAGAGGGTTTTTCATTGTTTTCACCATTGAGTTCCATTTCATGGAAAGGCAATAATTATAAACATACTGAGTAAGTACAGATACAGTGTAAGCATGGGCAGCCTTTTAGTTCCAATGACAGACTAGAACACCAATCAGTTCTGCCCATAACAGCTGCAACTCCATGCTGGTATCCCATTGTTCTAATGTCTGCGTGCAGACCTAACTAAGGAAAGACTGTGAAAAGTAGGTTTTATTAAATAACAAGTTAAGGCACCAGACTTTTTGAATTATTTTCCAGTTCTTATTGAATGTTTTACTCAACAGTGGGCATATTTGCATGTTTGGCTTAGAAAAGTTTTGCCAGAACTTTCAATGTTGCAATCATGTTTTTTACAGACTATTTCAAGTCAGTGAATTTACTGTATGTGATAATCCTGACTCCTGTACAACATGTGAAAGCTAATTGGGAGAATTACAAAAAAGTGCATACACGTGACTGTGTATGTGTTCACACACGAGTGTGTGTGCGCACACATGACTGTGCATACCCATATGTATTTTGACCGTACTTCTTCATGGTACCTCATTTTGAAGAATGTTCCTCATTTTAGTATTAAACACTCCATGTTCCATACCAGTGTTAAACACTCCATGTACCATACTTAAAAAGCTTAGCATACCTTCATTAAGACTTTAACAAATGTCTATTTTAAATAATACTGAATCATAGTTGTTAACCAAAAGAGCGAGTTTTAATTTTGAATAAATTGTTACTAACCATGCTGTCAGCTTCCTAGCTAAAGTTATCAGTAAATGTAAAATTTACCCATTTTTACACGTTGTATCGGTCCACATTTTGGAGATTTAAAGTCCATAGATTCATAGGTAAGTAGTAGGCTAGCTGCCCTTGCAGATCCTTTTAAGCCTAGCCAATTGACCTTTTGGTGGTTGAATTAACCAATCTCATTTGATGTTAGATTGGCCTTACACATCCCATGGTCAATAATCATATATTTCCCCTAGTGAGAATAACTGGAATCATTCCGTATACAATGTAAGGTGATCCATGCATGAGATAAAGTATTTTGTGGTTGCCTATGTCTGTTAGTAGTCCTGGGGTAAATTTTCGATTATCAATCCACAGATCCAAGTTGCACTTGAATATGGATAGGCATAAGCTTTGTTTTATGTTGATGGGGAAGATTATTTTATTTATTTATTTATTTATTTATTTTGAATTTTGCAGAATTTATTTCAATGGAAAGTGATAATTGCCATATAATGTTCCTCAATGTTGTGCAGAAATGAAGATATTAAAATAAATTTATAATGTACCTCGCCAGACAGTGCAAAACAACACAAAAGTGCTACTTCTGGGAGTGCAGTTAATAAGTGTAACAAGTTTGGGGAACATCTGTGAGTACAGTATTACCATTTACACAAGGTAAAATGCATCCGATGTCCCAGAACTTCACAGGGTCTTGCAGTGCTGCTTGAGGCAAGATTTCACAGAATGCAGCAGTTATAGAAGATTAATCATATGGTTGTGAACTGTAAACTATGTCTTTTAGTATGCAACTTCTTGCTGACTGTCTTGCATTACAGTACTGACAATACATGTTTCTGAGTCTGCGTCTGACAATGACAGAGACTGTGACGCACACAGAAATTGCTGAATGTGTGTAACGTGTGCCACCTGCTATAGCAATAGCACCATTCATTTATAGGTTCATAGGTAGGTACTAGGCTATCGGCCCAAGGGCCTATGTAAGCCTAGCCAGCAAGGTTCCATAGCTTACACCACCCAAGAAAGTTATTTTCCTGTGCCACTGTCCAGCAGAGACACAGAAATGATCCCTGGGGTGTATTTCCTATTTCCCATCCACTCATCAAGATTTTTCTTGAAGAGTGCTAATGAAGAACTTTGCTTGACATAGATGGGTAGATTGTTCCAGAGTATAGGAAGTCTCTGGGACAGGAATTTATCCCTCCAGCATGTCCTGTTTATTGTGGTGACAAGGTTTAGGTCCCTAGAGCGTGTAGCTCAGAGGGATTGAGATTTCTTTAGGTGTAGCATGTCCAACAGCTCTGGGTTTGACATAGCTTTATATGTTAGGCAGAGATCACCTCGGAGTAGGCGATATGCTACGGAGTAAAGCTGGAGTTTTTTGAGGCGGTCAGTGTAGGGCATTTGTTTGAAGCCAGTAACCCTCTTTGTGAAGTACTTCTGTGGCCTTTCCAGCTGCTGCAGATGTCTTGTGAGGCCATCAGACAAAAATGTGACATCTCCAGTAAAAAGGAGATGAGTGCTGTTAGAAAGGCTGTAAGGAGTATGGCCCACATGTGTTCAGACAGGGAAAATTGCATCACACCAGGAATGTCTTCAGATGCAGCTGTTAGTCAGTGGCACCCATGGATGGTTGGATGGTGTGGGCCTGCCATTACAAGCTCACTGGCATGAATGACTACATCAGGAAGAGAGATACAGCCCCCCCCTACACACACACACACACACACATATATATATATATATATGGATCTAGGACTGTTGAACGAAAGCTCAACAGTCCAAATCCAACATCACTGAACACACTTTAATGAAAGCGCTTTTACTGAAAAAGCACTTTCGTTAAAGTGCGTCAAAAAAAAAAAAAAAAAACAACAACAAAAGTGTTTATGCAGGGGGGGGCTATGCCCCCCTGTGCCCCCCACGCCCCCTACTTTAATATTCTCACTCTGAGATTGCACTACAGTGGGGAAAAGGAAAAAATTCCCTTACCTGCACCGTAGTACAATCTCCACAACAGTCATTCCCCCACGACTCCCTCTGGCTGCAGGCATACATACGCAAAAGTGCTTTTTCAGTTAAATCACATTTGTGTAAGTATGCCCGGCCATTAAGCCTTCGGTGAAAAAATAACGTTGAGCATTAGTCCTAGACCTATATTTAAATATATATGTATATATATATATATATATATATATATATATATATATATATACATACATGCATATACATATATACATATATATGTGTGTGTGTGTGTGTACACACACAGATAAGGAGTTTCCTTATTACCTTGCTGGGCAGTCACAAAGAGACATATTTACAGGTGATATGTAATAGGTGTACTCAAGCTGCACAGCTGTCAACAATATTCACATTATGTGCTGAAGACAGATTTAGATGGGTATTGACTGGTATTCCACTGATGTGATCGGGCCTGTCAGACAGGGATAGAAGTCGTCCATGTTTGTAAACACCGTTGATAATTATTTTACTTTGTAACAAGTGTTACGTGCTAGTGGACAGTGTTTCAATTTTAAGAGCTAAAATTTTGATTATTTTATTTTCTTATTTGTCAATCCAAAACATAGAACAGTCACATGCTTGTCTCAACAGGTGCTTTTTCTGGATCAAAGTGTCACCTTCCTGTCTGCACCTCCAGACAATCCTACTGAGGGTAATACTGCACAGCATCAGGGGTGTAACTTTTATGAACCCATATGTATATCTGCTGCTGTCTAGATTACATATGCCTGCTGACCACTGTTCTAGATATCTCATGTATGTATTTCTGTATATGTTTGTTATTTGTAATCACACATCTTACATTGGCAATACAGCAACCACCAGTGTTGTTGTTTCATTCATATTTTTATTTATTTATCATTTTTTTACCAGGATAGTCTGGCTGGACAGCTAGTGTCTGTTTTCAGTGGAGTCCTGGGGAGAAAAGTCCATACAGTTACAGAATAAAGAGTAATACATGGTAGCACTTAAATGTTACAGAGTATAAATGATAACAGGTTATGAAACATGCTGTAGAAAGGTTAACAATTTAAAAAATACAAAGTTGTGGTACAAATATATGATCATAGCACTTTCGTAGAGTTGGTACAATAATGTACATGAGATTTTCATAGTAAGGACATATTTACAATATATACAGTATATACAATGAGCATAGGTAGAGCACAGTGTCAGTATTCACCAGAAGCATCAGGAAATAACATCCTTCAGTAGGGGTGAGGCTTCAGGGAGGTCCATTGCAGTTACATAAGTGGTTGGTGAAAAGGTGTGATTTAAGGAAGTTTTTGAAAGTGGATGTACAGTTTTGTAACCTGAGGTCAGGAGGCAGGGTATTCCATGTTTTAGCGACTTTGTGAGGGAATAGAGAGTCACCAGAGCTGTTTTTACATGGGATAACTTTAATCAGGACTTTGTTACTGGATCATAGTTGCCTATTTGAATTGTAGAAGTTTAGAAGGCCAGTCAGGGTAGGGGCTTTGTCGGGATAGTATAGTATTTGGTGTGCTAGGTTGAGTTGATGGTAATGTAATAAATTCGGAAATTCTAGCCAGTGTAGTGAATGTAGAGATTAGCAGTGGCGGAAGTGTGATTTGGCATTGGTTGCGAACCTGGCAATTTTGTTGTAGCATGTGGAAAGTTTGTTCAGGTCGGTTTTATTTAGGTTTAGACTTGGAGGTTAGTAACTTTTTGCTGTGATAGAGGGTTTGTAGCTTTTTGTGGACTTTGGAGACAGTTAAGGATATATGTTTATTATATTTTAGTTGCTGGTCGATTGTAAAATCTAGTAGTTTGGCCTCTGGGACTGGGGTGATGCAGGTCTTGTTGGCCGAGGATATGGAGAAGGTAAGGTCATTAATCTTTATTGGGTGGAACAGCATAAGTTGTGTTTTCTTTTGGTTTAATATCAGTTGGGATTTATGTAGCCAATTTTCTATCTCTGTGAAGGATTCTTGGGCTTTTTGTTGGAGAAGTTGGATATCTGATGCAGAGCAGATCAGGGTTGTGTCATCAATATATTGGACTATATCAGCTTTTGTGGTAGCTAAGTGGAGTTGGTTTGTAAAGATGTTAAAGAGAAGGAGGACGTGGGGGGATAGTGAGTTAAACCATTTGACAAACTGAAAGTGGTTGTTTTGGTAGCTAGTGAACCAGAGCAGGGTGGGACTGCCGAGATTGAGTTGAAGAGCCAGGTTAAGAGTTTATTGTTGGAGTCTGTATCGAATGCTTTGGATAAGTCTAGAAAGGTGGCAAAGACTAGTTTGCCTTGGTTCCTGTATGAGTTTATGGTGTTGGTGAAGTTAATTAGGGCAGTGGTGGTGCTATGAGATGGGCAGAATCCGTGTTGGGTTTTGGAGAGTAGGTTGTTGGAGAGAAGATGGGTGAGGAGTTGGTGATGAATGCACTTTTCTAGAATCTTTGATAGGGGTGACAGGATCGTAATGGATTGGTAGTTAGAGAGGTCAGTAGAGGGGCCACCCTTGTGAGGGGGGATGATAAATGAGATTTGCCACAAGAATTGAATGGTGTGTTCAGTAATAGATCTATTTTTTAGTAATGTGATGGGGTAAGCTAAGGTCCTGGATGCAAGTTGAAGGTATTCGGCAAGAAGATTGTCAGCAGTGAGGGTGGTTGGTTTCAGTTTTGTTAAGAGCTTTTAGGTGGTTGATACTGGTACTAGTTTGATATATAAACATATAAATATGATGTCAACATTAGAACTGTAACTCAAAAAAATCATACAGACCATTATATCAACATACACTAACCTCCTTAACTCAAATTAATTGGTAGCCTCTATAGCACTGGTATAATACATTATATTATGCTACCTCTTGTGATACAGTTGGTCATATAGTTATAAACCTTATTTCAACTGTTAATTATTTTCTGAATTGGTCAGTTAAGAGATGAAATAAGTAAACTAATTAATTTCTGGCCAGACACAGCAGATATTTTTTGGGCATTTTGCTGGTTTGGGAAATGGGTTACAAGATATACTTGGTACTTGAGACAGATAGAAACAATGACAATGAGAGTGTCACAGTATTACTGGAGGTAAACAAAGTGTATGATCTGGGAAGCAGGGATGACTCTGAGCTGTCTCTGTCGGACTGACTATAGCACTGTCAGCATTGAAGGAAGGACACAATGAATGGATGGGTTGCATTGCTGTCATCATCAGTACATGCAGAGTTTATGTTGCAGTGCTGATATAGGCACAGCAGGCAGATGATATGCGCACGAGCTTGTAATTTAACCTTAATCACTGTGCTGGGGGGGTTCTCAGCTGAAAAGGATAAGATTATTGAAGAAAACTCAACACCTGTCTGTCCAGAGGCTATTGCTGGCCCAGCAGCAGTGATACTAGCATGGTAGTGGTTTCCTGGAGGTCTTGCGTTCAAGTCCCATACTAGAACTAATATTATCTTTTAACTTCTATGATTGAGAGCCATGAGTCTCTCTGCAACATTGGCTCTCTTCCCACTCTCCAATCTGTCATGTAAAAACAAATTTCAGCTCTACTTAGAGTGATTAGATGTTTTTCACCAGCCATACTTTGTTACCCACTAGTTCCAGCTCAGAGTTGGCTCTATGTATAAACTAACTAGGCAGACGTTTAGTGCACTGTCTTTCTTGAAGCACTCCACTTGTACTCAGTTATATTTTTAAAAGAATTAAACAAGGTATTTATGTGCTCTAAAAATACATATATAAAAGTCCAGAGATGCACCTGTTTAAAACAAATGGCCCCATGGTGAGATGTCATTCTTGGGGTATGCAGTTGACTTGACCATTCAAGCCACATTACAGTTAAACATTGTGAGGATTCTGTTCTATGGGTGGGATAGAGTAGAAAGCCTGCAACATTCACATGCAAAGTAAATGGTGCGTGGACTGAATAGAGAAGCTGAAGTCTCTATTGACAGCAGTGTGAGGCAAGCATTTTTTTAAAGATTCTGGCAGTAATCAGCCAAATATTTTTTAGCACAGTGTAGCACACAATTTATTTGCAGAAGGATTAGGTCAAAACCAAAAGTAATGAGCTGTAGGGCAGGGAAACAAAGGCCCAAAACTCAGTAACAAATTTCAAGTATACTCTAGTGTACTTATAAAGTTAATAAGCAGGTTTTTTGCATTAACAAGCATTTTTCTGAACATATGGCGTATGAAACTTTAATGTCTGGCATCACTGACTGACTTTACTCTTCAATGACTTATAAGAAAATCAAACATTTTACAAGGGACGAGGCAAAAGCAGGAAGACTTGAGAGATTTGGTTGGTGTTTTGTGCAGGACACAAAATAGAAAATATTTTTCCTTTATGTATAAAAAACTGGTCATCTGAGATATGCACAGAGAAAATAGCTTTAATTAATAGAGCTGTCTGTGGAGGAAAATAACTAGCTGTTTACTCATTATTCTGGTTTGTGATTTGTGAGAAGCAACTTTCAAATACTTTGTGTGGCAACTGTTTCAAGAAGCAAATGTGAAATTAACATTACATTGAAAGCACTTTTATCACAATCATATGTCTATAAGTGACCATAACTGCTGAGTGGGAGATAGTGAGGTCTGTATGAAAGTGTCTGACTCTCTTGTCATTTGCTCATTTTAAACAGTAACTATCTGGTTTTGGAGGACTAATGTGCATTTGTGTGAAGTAAGATGGACTCCTTAATTAGACATCTGATATGCACAGACAAAGTAGGTGAATTGCTACAGCTGTCTGTGGAGGAAAATAACTAGCTGTCTGTTGCTCCTTTTTCTGGCTTAGGAGGATTAATGTGATTTGTATGAAGCAATCCTTTATAACCTCCCTGTACTCTTCCCTCATCAGGCCAATAATTGAGTACAATGCCCCTTTTGGTATGTACCTTTCCAAGCATCTGCAGCAGTTGGAGAGACCACAAATGTTCCTCACAAGGAAAATTCAAGGTCCTCAGCATTTGTTCTGTGAGGATCGTTTGACATCACTGTTACTTTATTCTCTTTCATACAGACTACTCAGATGTGATCTCTGTCTTGCATATAAGCAATCTTTGACCTTGCTTTATTGGAAATTCTGCATATCCATAAGTCAAATGGCACATGGGTTACTTGCTCTAATGGCCTTAACCTGGTATGTGACATTAATAGAACCTGCTGGAGGGACAGATTTGTCTCCCAGAGGTTGCCACACCTTTGGAAGAGACTCCAGCTTCATGTCAAGCAGAGAACCTCATTGGCCCTCTTCAAACGCAATCTGGATGATTGGATGGATAACCGTAAATTCACCCCAGGGGTTCCACCTCTGTCCTTCTTGGACAGGGGTGACAGGTGCTGATCATGGAAATAAGGGTAAAATTTGGCTAGGCTTGTAAGGGCCCTATGGTCATTAGCCTAGTAACATCCTATGATTTATTTATTTATTTGACATTTGTTAACCAGGTTAGTCCATCTGAGAAGCTCATTTGCAGCGGAGACCCGAGGAGAAAAGCTCCAGAATTAAACCAAAGAAAGGACAATTTAAAACAACAGTATCAATATACAAAAGATAAAAGTAGTTCAGAAGATAGGTAGTTCAAGTTACAAAAATCTGTTATTCAGAAACATTAACAATGAGAATAAAAAAGTGAGACCAAAAAGTACAATAAAGAGAGTAACAAGTATTCCCACAAATTTCTCTTTAAGCAGAGTAGCAAGTTTGCAACAAGTTTCTGTATAAGCATGGGTAAAAAAACAGTCTATCAGTAGTAAATAAATTGAGAAATGTAGGAAGGGGCAAGAGTTTTATAGAGTGTAGCTTGAAAGAAAGTCAAAAGAGGGGAGAAGAGGTGAACCCTGAGGAGGAATATACTTTGCTCTAGAGACTAAGTTGCCGAGTTAGTGAGCCATGAGGGAAACTTACTTACTACAGAAACAATCAGCCTGGTGGAAGAAAAAGTACAGGTCAGTGCTGTAAAACAAACATATAACTACTCATAGGACTAATTTTGTGCCTGATGTTTGGTTCTGTTCAGGAGATAAAAATATCTTGACACAGAAAACTAAGGGAAAATTAAGGGAAAGGTGTTACTTACAGGCTGGGGCGTATAGTACCTACTGAAAATAGAATTTCCTAATGGGGGGGGGGGCTGAGCCCAAAAAAAGAGTCTGACTAGTGTGTATGCCCAAAATACAGCAATTTCAGGTACTTAAAGTATTTATAGAAATGGTTCTGGGATGGGAAACATACACTGCAAGGTCTTAGTTGAACCTAAGAGGTCTTCTTTATTAGTATGTTTCCTTCCGTTTTGTTTATTATTTATCACTAGTTCAGGGTTGCCCAGGGGTGCAGATATCTAGGTGGGCCAGTTGCTAGGAATTGAGCTGTCCTTGCTGTAGTTAGGAAGTTAGTATACACACTAAAGTCGGGACGCCGAATAGGGCTGCAGCTTCAACTAGAGCAATTTGAGACTGATTCTATGATCATATTCAGAATACCTTTCTGTGGAGTAAAGCTAAAATACATTACATAGCCATCCTCTGTTATCATAATCAGATGTCTGAATTGTACACAGAAGAATCTACAGTTACTTGGTAGAGGGTTAACAGAACAAAAGTAATTAACTTGTGGCATTTAAGTTTAAACAGTCATTTCTCAAAAAGATGAATAAAATGCATCATAGAACTTCCAAGCCTTCAGAGCTTCTGGAGGCTTAGTGGCTCCACACTCCAAGACTGTGTAAGTGGACTTGGAAACAGGTTTAGTAGTGGCCTCTGCCCGGAACGCCTCCTTGTCTAAACCAAGGCTTGCTCAGAAGGTCACTATAGCTTGTGGGGGTGTAGGGTGTGAAGCTGATGCCATTATTTTTTTCTTTGCAAACCTCAGAGATATTCAGAGCTCGCTATAGCTTGTATTGGGTTGATGGCAGTTTGGTCATTACTTCTTTAATTTTCCTCACAAACTTCAGAGGTGTGCACAAAGGATAACTATAGCTTATATAGAAGTAAAGCACTGTCTGACATAAAAAGTGTTTTGCTTTTCTCACAATCAGATGCATGTACGTGTTGTTGTCTTTTGGGAAAGGAAGCATATTGCTTATAAATGTCTGACAGCTACAGGTTAAAATATGTTATGCTCTGTTTTGTTTCCCCAGTCCAACGTCAGAGAGGTACATATACAATGGCTGCCTTTTGAGGGAGTAGGGGTGAAGAGGTATGCTGTACATATGTATGACAGCAGCAACTTAAAAATACGACTGGTCATTTGTGCCTTAATTTTCATCCCAATCACACCAGAGGGATAGAAAAAGGTGACTTTTTGGGGAGGATGGGGTGGGAAGCCAGTATTGTTGTAAGATATGATTCATATATCCTTGAAGGCATGTGTGTTTTCAGTTTATTGTGAACTGCTATTTTGTTGGTTTTGAGCATTAGGAATTGGCTAAAACTCACTTCTGTCTTAAAGAAAAAAGTAACACTGAGTCTTTTCCTTAATCATGATTTTTCTTCAGGCTATCAATGGAAAAAATGGTTGGAAAAAGCTATAAAAAGTGCCTGAGGGCATCTATAACTCCATGGCCCCCAGATTTGTATTGGTAAGTTAGGGTGTACTGAAAGGATGCAAGAAAAAGTAAAGTTGAAAAAATCGACTCATTTTTTTCCTTTAATCATGATTTTTGTTCAGGCCATCACTGGATGACAATTTTATTAAAAAACACTCTAAAATGCACCTCAGAATAGCTAGAATCCCCACAACTTCTCTGAACATAGTGACCACTAGACCTCTAGCTCAATGCAGTTGTTTCTTACACAGTTATTTGAGTGCATTCTTTCATAATTAGGATGTGTTGAATGAATAAATGAAAGCATGAAAAAAACAGAGTAAAAAAAAATTGTGAGAAAAAGAAGAAACAAGTAATTTGGATGGTGTGTTTTTGGCACGAATAGGGGGACTATGGGACAGCATGAGTTGTGCTTGGTGGCAATGGGCAGCAATGGTGAATACCATGGAGCTCTTTGCCAACAGCACTATTTCACCTAAGGATAGCTTTGGTTAAAGTCATTATTACCAGATATGATTTATGTCTTTAGTAAAAGGTTTTTCAAATTTCTTATGTTATTTCTAATCTGCCTATTTTATCCAATTGATAAATGTCTGTTGTTACTATTGCTGTTTAGGCTTTCTTTGTTATAGAACACTAAGTACATAGAATATATATAAATTATTTCTGTTGCTATTTGTCTTTAAACTGCATGTCAAATGTAATATGGAAGAGCATTTCTCCACTGACCTCCACCAGAAATGGGCTTTTAGCCCAGTCACATTTTCTTCCCATTTAACAAAAACAAATATTAAAATAAATAAAAAATACATATAACAATTCTGAACCATTGTAAAAGCTGATTAGAAAGTAGTGTTTGAAAAACAGAAAAGTAAAGAAAAGAAATACAGTAGGCCTGCCGTATCTGCAGGTAACTGGTTCCAGAACCTGCCGAATATGAGGCCTTGATGCATCTAATGATACCCTGGTCAAGTGGCTGAAGCAATTAGGTCATTTTGGTGGTAAAAATAGCACTTGGATGTTTTCATCTTTGATGCTGAGTGAGTGAGGGTGGCAAGGTGCATTATCTGTTATTAATAACACTTTAGATGGTAATTGTTCCTTCTCCAAGTATTTCTTCATTTCAGGAATAAAGCACTGATGAAACAATTCCATGACTAACACTGCCATGACCCACACCTTGGAATTGTGTTGCCAAAAGATGGGCATACAGTTTTTGTTTTTGTTTTTTAGAGCACAAGGATTCTTTGCTTGGTAAACAAGACCAGGTTTGATCATATGAATGGCCGCTTGCCACACAGCACTAGCGTTAATCTGTCCTTAAATATTTTAAAGCCTGGTGCTTGTTTCACAATTTTGTGGATATACGTCCTCTAAGGCATCTTCTTCCAAAGGAGGTTGGTTTTGTCACAATTAAAACTATAGCGATAACCTTTGTCTTCGGTGATTTTTTTTTTTAACTCTGCTGGAAACATGTCAGCAGCACTCTCATTAGCAGATACAGATTCTCCAGTAATTTTTATGTTTTTTAGATTAAACCTAATTTTGAATCTATGCAACCAACCCTTGCTTGCTGTAAATTGCTTAGTTCCTTCCTCTTCCAATTCATTTTGTGGTCACGTCTTCATATAAGCTGTAAAACATTACCATCAAAGGCACAATTTTTTAATGTTATCTTCCACCTCCAGATTCAAAGCTTTTTCATACCTCGAGTAGTACCTTATCATGCTCTGTACCAGCAACTTTTGTGGACTGGGGTATAACAGAAAAACTGGCATGAATTTTATCTTTGTTCTTCAACCCTTCACATATTGAATATTTGTTTTTTCCTTACTGCTTGGCAATCTCCATAGACAATTGTTTTTTCTATTTGATCATATTGAGGATTTTTACTTTTTGACTAATGGTTAGCACGTCACGTCTTCTGTTGGTTTTAGAAGCCATTTACTTGAATAAAAATATTTTTAATTCAGACGGAAAAACAGTAGTGGAAGGTGTAACAACAATTCAAGCAAAAATAAATATATTATGCATGCATAAGTTCACGAGTCTCATGATTTAAGCGCATTTCCACAAGTTTTCCAGACTGCATGTATGCAGGTTTCAAGAATGCCTCACCTGTTATTTCGAACCGCAGATAACTGAAACCGCAGTTGCCAAATGCAAGGATAAGGTGGGCATACTGTACATACATATGATTGTTGCCCACATATTGCAACTGCAGTACAGATGCACTCTTTCCCTCCTCCCATCTTTCACCTAAAACAAATTTGTGTAGACTAATTAGGAGATTTCAAAGGTTAGAGATGCCCTTCCTTATATAAGCATCGTTTTATTCAGAGTTTTGCAATATATGAACAGAAGAATCATTTAAACCAAGATTACCCTTTACTTTGGCAGTTATAACAAGCTCTACATTCCAGGCGAGAAGTTAGCTGCTAGGCTCGAATAACAAAATCAAAAAATAGAGCCAGTTTTTTTGCCAGGGTTAAAGGGGTTGAAAAAACTGCCTTAGCTGAGCTTTTGCAGCTTTTTAAAGACCGATCCCAGTATTTATCCTTATTAAAAACCTTTGATTAAGCATTTAACATTAGAAATCTTATCAGTCTGCAGTCAGTACTTGTTCAGCAGATAAATACACAATACGCCATTCAGTTGGCTTAAGTACGTCTTTATTTGTCTTCTCTAGATAGGCAGTTGAGCACTGTGAGGTTAGTGAACAGCTGTGGACAGTTAGCTTACTTTTATACAAAAAGTTGTGAGCGTCTGTGTGTGGGGAGGTATCCATCATGGGGGCATTCCAATGGTGTTGAAACACTCCCTGGGGGTGGACACCTTACAGGTTTTCCACCTATTTTGACTTTTACTTTTTGCTGTACTTTTTTATATTTATTTATTTATTTTTATCTTGCACATCTCTATCAAGTGTTTGAGTCATTTTATCGTTAAAACATAAACTGTCATAAGTGTCATGGTCAAAGTCATGTAAAATAAAGTGTTTTGGCCAAAAAATATATATATATATATATATATATATATATATATATATATATATATATATATAGGCCTTCTTTTCTTGATCAAAAGTCCATATACTCGAATGTTACTTTCTCGAGACTCAGGGCAAGTAAATACTTGCCCAACGTGGGGAAATATGCTCTTTTTCCCCACTGTAGTGCAATCCTGGAGTTGGTATATATAGTTGGGGGAGTCGGGGGGCATAGCCCCCCACCTTGGTAGGTTTCAGATACTACGGTGTTTTTCTAAAGTTTTGTGCAAGTGTTTACTTTCCTTGGGAAAAATGCCTGGTTCGAGATTTTAGTTTTCGTTATTTTCATCTTGTGAAAGTAATGTTTGAGTATTTGGGCTTTCGAGCATGCAAAGTAGATCCACATATATGTGTGTCAGTGTGTGGTATATATATATATATGTGTGTGTGTGTGTGTGTGTGTGTGTATATATATATATATATATATATATATATGTATATATGCACATACGCATATACAAGAGTTTATAGGATAGAAACTGTGATTGTGCTGGAAACATCCTTAATTTTTACACAAGTGCTTTCACAGAATTGTGCTTCTTCAGATCTGCCTCATGTTTATTGTCTGCAAAGTTAAACTAAATGAATGTTTTTTTTAAGTATGAAGATATTAAATTAGAGCGAAATGTTGCAGGTAATTGTTTGCCCCACAAAGACCTATATCCCAGTGCATTCCCTCCCAGCAGCCAGTATGTTATTTTAAACAATCTGGCCATGACTTGTATGCCTATAATAATCCCAGAGGCAAGCTTAATATGTACTATACACAAGGCCTTGGTCTAGAAACCCATAGTACAACTACTACCCAAAGGTTTATTTATTTAAACCATCTCCCATGGGTGGAAAACTTAACCTAATTTAATCCTATTGAATATGGTAATGGTTCAGTCTTAACCCACATCCCGATCCCTAATCCACAGTCTTAACTTACAGCAAAACACTCCCAACCATGTATGATTCTATGAGTTCCCAATTAATCTTCACACACTCATGCTCACCTACAGCTTCAAAGTGATCATCAGCGATAGTCAGTATCTATAACCAACTTGCTCCTGCTATTGATTTTACAAAACCTAGGGAAAACCCTCCTGAAACAACATATGATGGAATGGCCCATCCCGAAGTCTAAACTACCCCAAAGCTGAAACCACACATGACAGAATAACCCCTATTAACCATGCCAGCAATCTCCTTCTACAGCACTTTATCCACCTCCATTATAACCGCCTCTCTTTCTAAATGTTTTATTCTTATTTTTACTTCCTCATCTAATACTATCTCAAATATAGCCACCACTCCAAACACGAGTCACCCTAGCTTAAGCTCACATTCTGAGATTAAAAGCACTTTCTAGATAAGAAAAAAATTAGTTTAGTAAGATGTATATATATTTGTATATTTTTATGTTTTTATACTTATTTTTTTCTATATACTTTTAAATTATTCTATTTTTAATGTGTTTTAAGTGCAAGTAAGGGGGTTTGGTTTCATTGAAGCTTTCTTATTGGTTGGTCAGAAACTGGGAAAGTATAATGTGATTTAGAGCAGAGTATTTTAAACTCTGCGATGTAATGAAATCTTTATCTGACAAAGTCTTATCTCTTTATTATTTATTTATTTATTTATTGGCATTTATTCACCAGGAAAGTCCACTGGGCCAAGCAAAGCCCATATTCAGTGGAGGCCCAGGGAGAAAAGCTCCACAAAAAATACATTTGGAATATACAAAGCACCACAAAAAACATTTAGAGTATACAAAGCACAGCGTGAAATTATTACAAAGCAGCACATTTTGATTAAATAAAGCAGACTTGATAAACTTATTTTAGAATATAGTACAACTACTGTTGACATTGTAGTATGGGTAACTATCAAATGCTTAGCAATCATATTATAACTGAGGTTTGAAGCTTGAAAACACATTGAAACTGTTAGCAGCTGTGTTACATGAGTTATAGTATATAAGAGGTAAAGTGGGGAAGATATAGGAAAGCAGAGGTAAGAGACTGATAGTGATTACAATAAAGGTGAAGGGATGAAAGTAATAAAGAACTAAAGAATAGAGGACTGGAGAGAAAGTTGCTAATAGTAAAGGGTAAAGAGAGAGAGAATGGGTAGTAAGATAGTGTAGCTGAGATGGACATAGAGAAGAATGTGAGTTGAAATATGAGATTAAGGGAATAATAGGAGGGCACTAAGAACTAGGCTATGGAAGGAGGGGGCTCAGTGCAGTTACAAATTCAATGAGAGTGGAGGTGAGTGTGCAGAGCTGCTTTTAAGGAAATAGTGCATTGAGTGGTATGAATGGCTAGAGGAAGGCTGTTCCAGGTTTTAGCTATAACCCAGGATTATAGTAGTTGACCAGCAGGTAGTTTTGGTTTCTGAATTTGGAGGAGGTGCTGGTTTTTCTGATCTTAGGGACCTATTGGGATTTTAATGGGAGAATAAGGAATTTAGGAGAGGGCATTCCTGTTCTTTTGTTAGCAATTTGTGTGTGGCAGCTAGTTGGAGATAAGTGAGGTAGTGGGGGAATTCAATCCAGTTTAGTGTTTTTAGAGGTATGCAGTGGTGAGTGGAGTGGTGGGTGTTCATTGGGAATTTGGCTATTTTGTTATAGCATATTTCTAGTTTAGTTTTGAGGTTGGATTGGAAGTTGGTTAACAATAGGGCACCATAGACAAGAGAAGGAAGTAGATAGCTGGAAGCAAGTACTTGATTTGTAGGGAAGGAGAGGAAATGTTTGACTGTAAAGAAGTCCCAGTTTTTTGTGAGTCTTGATGTTATTTTGTACATGTAGGTCAAATTTTAAGTTTTCATCAGTTATGGCACCTAGCAATTTGGTGTGGGTAACTAATTTGATTTTTGTGTGGTTCAGGGAGAATGTGTTAAATTTAGATTTGTTGATGGGAGTATTTTTCTTTGGAGTGAATATTGTGAACTTGGTTTTATTTGGGGTTTAAAGACAGGTGGTGATTTTTTGTGGAGACGTTTCTGCGGCTGTAAATGCAGATTGAGTGATTTGTTGTAGTTGAGTTGAATTTTCAGATTATAGTAGCGTCATCTGTGTACTGAACAAGAGACCCTTGTTGAAATGATAAGTGGAGGTTGTTGGTAAATAATATTAAACAGTATAGGTCCTAATATGGATCCTTGGGGGACACGGGCGGGGTTGTGAATATGTGGGGATATAGAGTGATGCCATTGTACAGCAAGCAAAACTAAAGGCTTTTGGATATACAGGATGGAAGCACTTATCCGAATGTTTTTTTATGCTTTTATGTTGGATTTGTTATGATTTGTTGAATTAAAAAAATGCGGAAATGAACCTGGACCATGTGCTTTGAACTTCTTCCATGCAACTTTTAACAATGAATGCAGAATGTGGTGTTGATCACAGTCAGTCTTGAAATCAGAAACAAAAGTCAAAAAACAGACTGCTGACTAGGAGTATGGAGTAAAACAAAGCCAAAATAAAGACAAATAATACTCCAAACTGCCACAGCTGAGTAACACAAAAAAAGTATATTGATTAATAAAAACATTTATTAATGAAAAGGTGAGCACTTTCACAGTAAAACACCGCTTCATCAGACCAAAAAAACAAACACAACACTCATATTTAAAATAAAAACATACCAGTCAAATATCGAAATTTACATCACATGTTAAAATGCTAATTTAAAATGGAAATTAGGAGACTAATAAAGCACCTATAGGAATAATGAACCAGACCAGATCTCTAAAGTCAGTGTAAAAATGACCAATTAAAACAAAGGCTAAATAAAAACGCCCTTCATAACGAAAGAACTGTAAGATACCTTAACAATGATCAGGGAAATGTACAACTCTTAAGCACCTCTCATAGGCTAAAGTTGTAAAATAAGAGAAGCTATTGGTCAAGCAAAGTCCAATCACCAATAGCTTCTCAGACCAAGCATTCTGGAAACAATCTGGAATTACAGACATCAAAACAAACATTTGTCTGAATTGTCTCTAGAGTTTCAAGGATATTATTGCATAAATTATCTTAATATTATTCTCATAAACTTTATCAGTTAATTTACTTTTTTCGTTGTAACTCAGTCAAGGCAGTTTGGAGTATTTTTCTTCTTCAGTTTAGTCTTGAAATCAGATCAGAATCAGAAACTGCTGAAGCATAGCAGAAACCCTGACACGTATCTCAAGATATCATCCTCACCTCACACGCTAAAGTGATTAAAGGGAAGAAGAGGCCTTGCATGGTAACAGTTGTTAGGGTAACCTATACACCCAAACATCTCTATTTAACTAGAATTGAAAACCTTAGTCCATGCTCCTTCTGTTGAGAAATGCACAGTAAATGTCATAGTCAGAACTAGGAGGGTGTATAGGAGACTGCAACTGTGTACTAGGGTCACTTTTCTTGCTATATTATACAACACTCATTTTAGTTAGTTTTGTAGTATATCTTACTTGATGTAAGTGTTATAATGCTATTCTTCAACAGAAAGGACCACTCTACAATTATGTACGTTAGAAGAATGATACAACTAGGTGATGGCTAGCTTTGCCTGCTTTTGGTGCTAGGCATGGTGCACCTCTTTTGCAGCACAGTTTTTGTGTCTTCTATGTGGAGCAACTTTGAGTGTGTGTGTTCATCCTCTGGTGGCTTAGTATCTCATCCAAGAGTGGTTGCCTCCTCATGCTTTTACTTCCTAGGATAGGGTCAAATACTCTATGAAAAGGAACTAGAGGAAGCAGATCTTATATAGGATCAATATGTTATATGTGTTGTTTGAGAGTGTGTTTGTGTGTACGTTCACATGCTTACATATAGATTAATAGGTGTGATTGCCAAGCTTACATCTTCCTTGCCTTCAACAAGCATCATTACCATACCCCATGGTGATATTTTTTTTTACTATAGTTAAACTAAGTACTATCACTGAAGGAATCTCAGAAAGACAGTTGATATACACATGATGAGACCTTCACGATGCACATCTCAACTAACAGTGTGAGGATGCAGTAACACACTGACTCATATCAACTGCTGTTCAGAACAGAGAATTTTGAGCCAGCTGTAACGGCAGACAGTGCCATTTTAGAGAATAGTAATGAGACAGTACAGACGGTTATCATATTGTAGAGCAGGCTTCCAATATTTCCATGCAGTATCAATAACTGCATGATACTGTGCATAATTGTATAAGAGCAATGGAGTCAGGCAACAACACAATAAAATACTACAGTTGTGTTGTATGGGTTTTTACAGAGGGCAAGACATGAAAACAGCATGTGCTAGTAAACAGGGTCACCTAGCAGCTCTGACATCACCACCATATAACTTGGAATAGCACACTAGTGTGTATGTTACTGTGTAGGACTAATAGTTGTCAGACAGGGAATCGGAAAATCATCAGGCATTGCTGACTGCTCGAATGATGCCATTTCAATGGTTTGTTTATATATAATAACAATGGAACTACACAAATGGATGCAGTTGTAAAGTTAAAAGTGGAAGAAAATTGCTGAAGAACATACACTGTGCAGTCACTCACTAAGATGCACCACTAGGAAATGGACTTTTCTAGTATTCCAAAGTCAGCACAGAGTAAAATATGAAATGAGAGTCCTAGGTCAGTGTGTTTATTTTTACTAATATATGAACTTCAAACCAGTCATGCTTCTACAGAAGGAATTTAATGTCTGTTCATGTGTATTACTAATTTTCTGTTTAAAAAATGTTTGTAATAGGTTGGAGCTTTTCTAAGCAGACCTCCTCGACTGATAAAGGGTTTCTGACTAAACCCAGCTGGATAAACTTGGTAAACAAAAGCTAAATAAAAATAAGATAAAATAAAATAAATATATAGAGCAGGCAGCCAGGTCATAAAATCAGTGCCCTTACCTAGTAGCGTTCAGAAATCAGCACACATTAAACTACAAAATGAAAGGAAAGGAAAGCTGTATCTTGCAACACTAGCATGCATTCTGCAAAAGTGCTAGTAAGTCAAAAAGTCATTGCACTTGGCTATCATTCAACAATCAGAACACAATAAAATAAATTTCTTATGAAATGAAAGAAAAGAAAAAAAACTGTTCCCACTGCTGTTTGAAACTTCCCACCCTCAGATGCGTTCTAAGCAATCAGCAGCCATGTTGTAAAATCATTGCAGCTGGTCAGCATTCAGAATCACCACAAAATAAAATATGAAATGAAAGAAACACAAAAGTCTGTCTACTAATGTTTTAGGCTTGCTTAACTCATATGCTTTCTAGAGAGGTAGTAGCAGTCGAGTCATGAATTGCCTTTAAAGGCTACTTTTCTCAGAGGGTCACATGCAAAGGCTAAACTAATGAATGGCTCAAACTTGAGAGCTGTTGTGAGTACAACTGGAATTTGAGATGAAATCTGGAAAATACCCTTGAAACTTCCGGGAGGCACTCCTCCCTAACTCTTACAATTAAAAGTGAGCATGCTCAGATAGGCACGCAGAAAATGTAAACAAAGACCAGAATCAAAACAAAAAAATCTCTGGAACTGTCCCTTTAAGTTCTTTAATGTTAGATGAGTACCTAATAAGGTTCATAGGTAGGTACTAGGCTATTGGCCCTAGGGCCTATATAAGCCTAGCCAAACGGTACCCTGGCTTTTGCCACCCAAGGAGTTTAATTATAATTATACATAAAAGTGTAAGTAACAGCGTAGACCTTTGTTTGATGGGTAGCCATGTGTAAACAATGGCATATCAACTAACAGCATCAACCTTTGTTTGATGGGTAGCAAAGTGTAAATAATGGCATATCAAGTAACAGAGATTACCTTTGTTTGATGGGTAGCCATGTGTAAATAATGGCATATCAAGTAACATCATCGACCTTTGTTTGATGTGTAGCCACTTAACTTGAGTCAGTTTGGGGGCAGTGATGCTCCTTTAGTGGTGTGAGGGTGATCAACTTGAAGAAAGATGCTTTTCTGATGCTGTTGGTGTTAATCGAGGCCTATACTCCAGTTAAACAAGAAATGTTCTTTCTGAATTGTATTCTGCCTTCTGGCGAGATGAAATGGGATATTTTCTTTACCTAGGCTTGGAGTTTGTTTGTGTTAGAGTTTGTTACTTCACTGTGTCCAGCTAGAGCCATAGGTAATGAAAGTGTTTAGTTGTTTCCTGTGGGGTAAAAATAGAACTTTAAGAGACACCTTTTACAAGGTAGGAGATGAAAAATGTGCCAGAACATGTTATACAGATGAAAAGGGTCTACTTCTGTTTGTCGAAAACACAGATTATCGACAAGCAAAAGGTCGAGCCCACTTAAGCAAAAGTGCACTACATCAAAGTGCACTTTCGCGAAAGCCGATTCACCAAAGCATGGTACAGTGGGGAGAAAGAAATATATCCTATTCCCCACTGTAGTGTGATCTCAGAGTTTGTATATTTAAGTAGCGGGGGTGTAGGGGGGGCTTGCCCCCGTGCAAAACTGCATTTTCATTATTTTTTTTATTTTACCGCTTCGGTGAATCGGTTTTTGCGAAAGTGCACTTTTGTTGAAGTGCACTTTCGCAGAAGTGGGGTCCTACTTTTCTTTTTCAAGATTATGTAATTTTGATAAAGAAGAGTAGACCCGATAAAAATCCTCTAGAAATAAAACCTTTAAGCCATTGTAAAGTTCTGGTGCTTCTCCCTGCCCTGAACAGTAAGTTTGCTAGGAGGGTGATCAAAGGTTTTGATCAGATCAGTGAAACTGGCCCTGTTAAATGGCTTTTTTCCATATTTTTGAAGGCTAAGATCATACAGTGCAGACATACTATTTACCTTATGAAAACTAATATTGATGCTTGGACTGCAGTACTTGTTTTGATATGTATTTGAAAAGTAAAATACTTTTTAAAATATTGTTCATAGAGCTGCTAGAGTTGAGATAGGTCTAAAATCATTTGCATTGGCTGGTTTGGTAACTTTAGGAAATTGGTTTTGCAGTGCCTTGTTGCCATGGAGTCAATGGTGATACAGCAGTCAAAAAGCTGGTGAAGAGGTTGGGTGCCAGTGATCTTGCCACATTTTGATGAGACCCAGTGAGCATCATTTTAGATTTGTTCCAAGAGCAGTTACATTTATTTTGTTTTCATTGCTGCTGTGAAGTATAAGGAAATACATATGGAGTGGTACAGGCAACTGGAGAGATGTTTTGTTTGGGATAGTTATGTGAACTCAGTGAGGAAATCTTGGAGGATAGTGTTCCTCATGACCAGTTTATAGTGATGTTCTTAACAGATTCTTTCTAAGCTTCTTAAATTATGACTTCATTTACTAGACTCCAATAACCTTTTTGAAGGTTATGAAACAAGGTTTACAGAGGTTATACATGAATGGCCACGTGTGTTCTTCTGGCCTCTTTTGATAGGTTTCTAAGGAGAGTAAATAGATTTTTGCTTTCTGTGCTAGGCTTGTTTTTTCACAGTAGCCATTCTAAATCTCATATCTTAGAGAGGACTTTCTGCCCATCTGTAATCCACAGGTTTGGTGTAAATTTGAAATGTCTAGCTAGTTAAGGAAAGTAAGCACACTAAAGAAATGACAGGCACCTGATGTTGTGTAAATATGACCAGAAATACAAAATCATCCACAGCAGTAAAGTTCAAACTGTGAAAAATGAGACTAACTTTATTTGTTGAGTTCTTTCATTCCCATTGTTTGTGCCTGTGAGCCTTCAGAACAAACAAATCACCACCAATACCCTATATCCTGTATAATACATGCCAAAGATGACATCACACAATTTCTTAAACATCATGATTTACACATTTACTATAAATATTTTTATAGTAATGTGTGTATAAATCCAGTCCCCAAAGTTACCAACAAATAACGTTGGTCACATTTTTCACAGTTGGGATGTTACTGCTGTGGATGGTTTTGTACTTCTAGTTAAGGTAAGTATTTTTCTTGAAGGAAAACCAAAAAATTTGTTAAACTGGCTGCACTGAAACATCATTTACTTCCACCGATCTTTTGTTGCAGTGATTTTCATAGGTTCATAGGTATTAACTAGGCTAATGGCCCTGGGGCCTTTACAAGCCTAGCCCATAGGATTATCCTGGCATCGTGCCACTTGACCTTAGTTTATTTATTTTATTTATTTATTTATATTTGTTGACCGGGAGTGTCCGACTGGATGTAGGTCCATTTTCAGTGGAGGCCCAGGGAGAAGAGCTCCACAGTTAAAATAGACAGTAGTTACATTGGATTTCATAGCGATTAACAATTTACGTAGCAATTACAACATATTTACAGATGAAGAACATAGTACATCAGTAGACAACTAGAATCATTATCTGTGAAGTACATAACAGACACTAACAAATGTTACAATAAGAAGTTCCTGCTGTATAATAAGTACTAGGCTTATGAGCATCTGAGCTTGCTATAATCAAGGTAGTTACTGGAGTGGAAAGAAAGGTAGTGGTTGGATGGGATGGGTGATATTAGAGTGGGAGTTGCAAGGGCATAGCCATTTTAGGTGCACTTTTAGCAAAGTTTTGAAGTGGGTGCATGCTGGTATGGAGGTAATTGTGGGTGGGAGGGAGTTCCATAATTTGGCTATGGTACAAGAGAATAGTGCTTCACCAGCAGAGTTATTGGCTTTAGTGATCTGCAAGTGATTTTTGTTGCTGGATCTTAGTGGTCTGGTGGTGCGATAGGGATGGAGTAGATTCTGGAGGGATGGGACATTTAGTGGATGGTTTACTAGTTTGTGGGCGAGTGAGAGTTGATACTATTGAAGGAGATGAGGGAGTTCAAGCCAGCCCAGTTCAGCAAGTGAGAGACAGGGTTGACTATGGTAGGATGCCCCTGTGGCGAATTTGGCGATTTTGTTGTAGCAGGTCTCTAGCTTGTTTAGATCACATTGCCTTTTATTTTGTTTAACATTTGTTGACCGGGAATGTCCGACTAGGTTCCACAGAGCCTGTTTTCAGTGGAGGCCCGGGGAGAAACGCTCCAGATGCATGTCTTTGGAATGTGGGAGGAAACCGGAGTACCCGGAGGAAACCCACGCGAACACAGGGAGAACATGCAAACTCCACATAGAAGGGACCCCAGCCAAGAATCGAACCGGAGAACCTCTTGCTGTGAGGTGACAACATTAACTGCTGCACCACTGTGGCGTCTTAGGTTGGTATATATTGGAGAATTGGAGATGCATAAAGTAGGGTGGAGATAAGGTGGGAATTTGCTGTTGAAATCTTTGCTGCTTTGGAGAGAAGTTACTTATTTCTGTATAACGCTCCTATTTTTTTGTGGACTTTTTTTATGGTCATGGATATGTGAATGTCAAATTTTAGTTTATTGTCTATTTCCACTCCTAGCAATTTGGTGTGTTCATTTGGGTATATAGTGGTGTTGTCTTTTGTTGTGATGTTAAAGTGAGAGTTGTTTTGAGTATGTTTGGTGGGTTGGAAGATGAGTAGTTTAGTTTTGTTTTGGTTGAGTATTAATTGGGCATCAGATAACCAAGTTTCAACAGAGGAAAAGGCTTAGTTCCCAGTACCTCTGTCGAGTAAAGCCACTGGAGTGATCCCCGGCGTGAATTTTCTATTTCCCATCCACTCATCAAGATTTCTCTTGAAGAGGGCTAGTGAGGTGCTCTGCTTGACTTGTCAGAACACAGGCAGTCTCTGGGTTATGAACCTGCTCCTCCAGCATGTTCTGTTGATTGTGGTAATGAGGTTGAGGTCTCTGGAGCGTGTGGTGTGGAGGGATTGGGATTTCTTTAGATGTAGCATTTCTAATAGAGCTGGGTCAGACATGGCTTTGTAAGTCAAGCAGAGATCACCTCTAAGTAGGCGATATGAGACAGACAATAGTTGGAGTTTTTTTAGTCTGTCCATATAGGACAAATGCTTAAGGCCTAGGATCCTGTTTGTGGGGTACTTTTGCGGCCTCTCTAGTTGTTGCAGGTGTTTAGTGAGGTACATGCCAAATGAGGCATTGTACTCACTGATTGGCCTAATGAGGGAAGTGTAGAGGGAGACAATGACCTCGTTTTTCCTGGATGCAAAACCCTTAGTAATGAGATGTGCCACATAGAAGGACTTTCTGACCACAGTGCAATGTTGTGGTCAAAAGATAGGATGTTGTCAACCTGTGTTCCCAGATCTCTCATAACACCTTCTGTGTTCAGTAGACTACCATTGATGTGGTAATTCTTGGGAACCAGGTTTTTCCCAAAGGGGATGACAACACATTTTTTAGCATTGAGCTTGTCTCAGTGAGGCCTTTCTGTAGGATCTCAACATCACTTGGGGAGTTAATAATAGCTTCCAACTTGCAATTGTCTGCGAACTTTGTCAGCCAGAGTCCCTTCATGTTGGCCTGGACTTCAGAGAAGTAGATACCAAACAGGAGAGGACCCAGGACCGAACCCTGTGGGACTCCACTCGTGACTGGTCGGCAGTCTGACTTGGAGTCAGCTACTTTCACACTGTAGGTTCTACCTGTGAGCCAGTTTGCAACCCACCTAGTGATATACGGGTTGATGCCTAGCTTAGTGAGTTTTTCTATGATTCCTAAGAGGGGAAAGGTATCAAAGGCCTTGGCCAGATCAAGGTAGGCTGTATGAACCCCCCTTGCCTTCATCCACAAATATGGTGACTGACTCAAAGAAGTAGATGAAGTTTAGCAGGCATGAGCTACCCTTCACAAAACCAAACTGTATGGGATCCAGAGTTTGGAGATTCCCTATATCCTTGTTTATTAGGTCCATGATGATGCATTCCATAGCTTTGCATATCAGACTCATCAGGCTAATGAAGCGATAGTTCCCAGGGTCTGTAGTCGCTCTTCCTTTGTGGAGAGGAATGACTGTAGCAGTGTGCCATTCAGTAGGGGCAAAGCCTGAGGTGAGGCTGTGATTGCACCAGGGCACACAGGTAAGGTGCCAGTTCACTCTGTAGTTCATGTAGAACACAGCCAGGGATATTGTCAGGTCCCATAGAAGCTATATTCTTGGCCTTGGACAGTGCTGTTTTAACCTGTGCAGCAGTAATACTGGGTGCCTGGCAATCTACTGGTATTGTGACTGGTCCCTTGGGGGGGGGGGGTAAAGTTGGCACTGAATCTCCAACAAAAGCAGCAAGCAAATAACTCCAAAAATCCAAAAAGTAAACAAAAGCTGTGTCAGTACGAAGAAATTTATTATAATCCAAGCCAATAGTAAGCGCTTTCGTCTCTTATGCAAGAGACTTCTTCAGACTATGGCTTTACCATAAAAAACATATGCTTTAAATACTACATTAATTAACATTTTAAAACACTATTTGACATTTAAAAGCACAGTGACATAAAAATGCACAGTAACATGCATACATTAATGCTTCAACCCCTTTCTTTTTAAATACATTACAAACTCTTCCCTGTTATTTAAACCTGGAGGGAAACAAGCATTTAGTTTAACTTGCCAACAATATTCTAGCAACCTAGTTCTTCTTCAACATTTACTGACTTAATATTTTGATGCACAGTGTCCAAAACTATACATTTAAAATTAATTTTACATTTCTTATCAACATAATGTTTGCTCATAGCATTTTTTTGTATCTCCATTACTAATGGCATAATTATGTTCATAAATTCTTTTGTATAGTTCTCTCTTTGTTCTTCCCACATAAAATGATCTACATTCTGAACACATCAATAAATAAATAACATTTTTTGATTTACAAGTAAACCTCCCTGGGACTTGGACTACTGTTTTCCCCACTAATAATTCACTACTATCAGTAAATAAATATTGGCAATAGTTACAGTTATAACATTTAACCATCCCTTTTCTTACCTCAGCTTCTTTAACTTTATTTAGTTTACTTTGAAAAAGATCTTTAAAGTTTCTAGCCCTTTTCTGTACAAACTTGGGTTCATTCCCTATTTTCTCCATAATTTCTCTATTTCCTTTTAAAATTCCCCAGTTTCTCCTCACTATATTCTTTTATAGTGTTCAAATCTGTACTACTTTGTATTGCTAATGTTGTACTATAATTTTTATGTGTTTTATCACCAACATTCATACTGACATTATTTCCAATATTATTCCTCTTAATTAATTCATCAGTGAACAACCTTTGTACTTCATCTTGAGGGTATCCTCTTATTTCCATCCTTTTACAAAACTGTAAAGCTTCTAGCTCAAACAATTCATCATCTTTAGTTAAATTACTAATCCTTTTAAGTTGTCCCTTAATATTAACTTTAGTTCTTTTAGGATGCAAACTAGGATAATGCAAATGCATATTATTTTGAAAATCTTTCTTATAAATCTTAGAAATTAATTTATTATCATATTAATATATTGTTAGATCTAAAAATTGATTTTATCTGCATTATAACTATATGTAAATTTTATATAGGAACACATTATTAATGTAATTTAAAAAGTTATTTAACTCATTAATAGTACCATCCCCCACACTACAAGGACATTGACAATAAATCTTAACATCTTGACTATATCTTTACTGTGTTCACTTTCTAAAATATTGGCTATTTCCCAACCTTGCATAAGCACATTAGCATAACTAGGGGCTAGAACAGCACCCATCGCAACACCATTTGTTTGGACATGTATTTGATCATAAAACTCTAAATAATTATGGCTCAAAACTAAATCAATCTCCATTAATAACCCTACTGTACTTGGGGAGAACACTTTAGATTCTAATAGTTCTAACCCTTACTGTCTCCATTCCTTCTTTATTCGGAATCATGGTATACAAAGAATTGATATCTAGTGTAACCAATATATGTGAATCAGACACCTGAATCTCTTCCAGTTTTTTTATACATAACTATCTTTTATGTAAGTCTTGCCCCTTGGTACTACCCTCTGTAGATGCTTGTCAACAAACACTGACATCCCTTCAGTTTTGCTATTTCTACTCACCACTATGGGTCTTAATGATGGGTAATCTAGGTTTTTATGGATCTTTGGATTACCAAAGATCCTACTTGTTTTTGGGTTGTTATTAGATAGATTTATTTTTGTTTTCTCATCAGTTCTTCCTGTGTAGAACCATTCTTCCACACAGGAATCAATTAATGAAAATCCCTTTCTTACTTCTGACATGTTCACAGGTCTATAAAAATTTATGTCAGACAACATTTCTTTCATTTTATTTTCATATTCATTTCTCTCCATCAATACCATAGAACCACCCTTGTCAGCTTTAAAAATTAAAACATCTTCATTCTTGACTAAAGCATCTAAACATTCTTTTTCTTTTTTGTTAGATTATAATATCTAAAATTTGCATCACTATCTAACATTTCAAGCATCTGAAATTCACATACATTAAGAAACATTTCTAATTCTTTGATTAATGGTGGATTATAGCAACTTGGTTTATACATTTCACAATTACCTTGCATTTGTGCACCAAGTAAAATGCTCAAATTTTATTTCCTCACATAATCTCTAATTTCGTTGATCATCACCAACTTATTTGCTCTTTGCGCTGGAGTGAAATTCCACACTTTACTTAATACACAACAATCTCCATAAGACAGTTTTTTACTGGAGAGATTAATAATTTTGAAATTTACAGTACCTAAGTCTTCCAGTATTGTTGTTTCCTGTTCCAATTTTTCCCTGGACCCTTTCTGCCATACCAGTTTTTTTGTGGCTGTTGCTGTTGTTTATTTGACTAATTAAATTTATCATTGCTTCCATCTGCCATCACTTAAGCCCACGATCTTACTTGATTGTCATTTCTTTGATACACATCAATAACTTGATTGGCACTGAGTCTTTTGGCCAGTATATTGGCAATATCCATTGGCTCGGTATAAGAGGTACTATAGTGCAGTAGCTCTGAGCAAATCTAGGTATTGCCGTGGAGATTCTTTACATAACTGTAGAAGGCCTTGTGGTTGTCTTTACTATCTGCTGCAATTCTGTTTTCATAGCTAGCTTTAGAGGATTTGATGAGGGATCTCAACTTTTTATTGAGGCTGATAAGAGAGTTTTTCCAGTCTTGGGACTTCACTTTATTCCGCATCAGTTTCCTCCTTCTGTTAAAGAGTTTGTTTATGGCAGGGGACCACCAGATTGGCTTTCTTTTATTGGAGGAGAGTGTCTTGGTTCTGTTGGGTATGGTGAGATCCATGCATTTGTGTACCCGTTCGTACAGTGTATTGGTATATGATCTGGTTGTCATGAAACTGATCTCCATTTGCATGGGTGCCGTGAAGTTAGCCACCTCTGTTTTTAGGAGCCCAAAGTTAGCTTTGGAGAATACAAGAAAAAGAAAAATAATCTGGTTCGACACAGCAGTGAAAATCAATACGTCCTTTATTGTAGTAAGGTAAGCACTTTCTCGGAATAACATCCGCTTCATCAGACCAACAAAGATAGAATAACAGTTAAATTTTTAAACACTAAAACATCCAGTCAAAAATCAGATAAAATGCATCATAGCTAAAAGTCATGTGATAAAATACATCTGTAGAATATATAGAACTTTAAAAAACTGAATAAAAACAGACTAAATGAATAATATATACTTAAAAATGGTAATGAATACAATAGTAAAAAATAATAAAATATGGACTATTGAAATATATACATATATATATATATATTAAAAGAGAAATCAATGCTTTAATGGCCGTGCTTTAAGGAAGGGTTTCAGGATTGGTCTGATGAAGCGGATGTTATTCGGAGCAAGTGCTTACCTTACTACAATAAAGGACATATTGATTTTCACTACTGTGTGGAACCAGATTATTTTTCTTTTTTCTTGTATTCTCTAGTTTTTGCATCTGATTCCATATTTGGTTCAAGGACTGTTTTGGTTTAGCTTTGGAGAAGTTTTTCATGGTGGTTACCTTTGTGGGGAGGTGGGAGAGATGTGGATTTCCAAGGTGATTAGTTTGTGGGCAGATCTAACCAGGGAGGAGTTGACTATTGGTGTAGAGCAACAGTCACCCATGTTAGTAATGACCAGGTCAAGGATGTTGCTACCTCTGGTTGGGGTAAGAATGAGCTGGTCCAGGGCATTGAAATTAATAAATTCCAGGAAATATTGGGCAAGTGTATTGGTACATGAGCAGTTTTCCCAATTAATGGAGGGGTAGTTGAAGTTGCCCAGTATGAGAGTGTTAGGTTGGACCCTAATATTCTCCGGGGTACTTAGGAATGTGGAGTGTGAGTCTTGGGATATGGTTGGGGATGTATAGCAGACCACAACCTGAATCGCTGTCTTACCCAATGTTAGCTGCACCTGAAGTATCTCAGATGCATTATGTTGGTTACCAGTCTGGAGGTGTGCGCATCCTTTATGAATATGAAAACACCACCACCCTTGGAGCTTTGGTCCAAGTTCTGGGGCCGAAAGGTGTGGAATGAGTTATAGCCTGGTAGTGCAGGGGTGCTTTCTGCTGCCTTGAACCAGGTCTGCTGTTATGGCACAAATGTCAATGTTCTCCATTTTAAGGAGTGCTTTGAGTGAATGTATTTTGAGATTTAGACTTCTAGGGTTGAGCAGCATGACCCTCAGACTGCATTTGTTTGTAGCTGTTACAGTGGTAATTTGATGTTTGGAACACCACCTAAAAAAGGCACTAAAGGGGTGGCAAGAGCCTTGGCCAGTATCTGGAAGCCCAGGGGTGACATATGCAGGCCATTTCTGGCAAAGCATCGAGGTCTGTCAGTCATATCATCCCAAACAGACAGATACTGGATCCCCTTAAAATGACACCAGAAACTTAGCCAGTTGTTGAAATCAATCATTTTCTGCTTGTACTGTGGTATTATTCTGGGTGATGGTAGGATGCTGCCCAGGGCTAGGGCCATACCCACCTGGGCTACATAATCCGAGAGCTCCTTCATGTCTCTTTTCATGTAGTCCAGGGAGGTACATCTCAGGTCATTCACACCCACATGTACAGTGACAGAGTCATATTTGTACCTGTTGAGGGACCTGAGGGCATGCATTATGTGGCAGACCCTGGTACCTGACAGGCAGCTGACTGTTACTTTCTCCTTATTCAACCTAGTGAGTGGGACATCAGTGTGCCTAACTATTGAGTCACCTATGACTAGTATGTTGGGCATGCTGTTTTGCCTTAGGGTCTTTGGTTGAGTGGCACACTGTTTAGGAGAGTTGTGTGTCTCATGATTAGTGTTGTGTTGCGGTGGCCGAGTGCGTTTCTGCCTTGGAGGTCTCTGCTGCTTGGGTAGATTTTTATTGAGAGCCTCCATAAAGGTGGGTGTGCAGTTTGTTTTATGTGAAAGCAGTGCTGGTGTGTGTTCTGGAGGGCTATGTGTTGCATGTGGTGTGGTGCAAGTGTTGACTTTCTCCTCTTAATCAGCTATTCCAGTCTTGGCTGGAGAGGGTGGCTTCCAATTTGGATATATGAGTGCATCTCTCGCAAGTCTGAGTGTTGGGAGGTAAGAAGAGAGGATTGTCAGTGTACATAAGTGACACGTTAGGTTCTTCTAAATTTTATTTAGTTTAGAAAGTTTTTGTTGGGTTATTTCAATAAAAATGTTATGGGGGCAATTCTTACATAGGTATAGTGGAAGTACAGAGACTGATGAAGTGCTTTAGGGTTGTTGGCAGTGACAAGGTCTAGGAGAATTTGTTTACCTCTGCTGAAACTGGGCCTCTTGCTTGGTTCTGTTAAGCATGATAGGCCTTGGTTTGTGACAAATAATTGAATAAGTGAATTGTAGTTTTATATTTGCCTAGGAGGTTTATATTTAAGTCCCCAAATGATGCTGTTTTTGATCTGCAGCTGCACGGACATGCCACTATCCTTTTTCTTATTGAGTCTTTTCGTTATTGTTTACTAATTACCAGGTAACGATCACTGCCCTGTAATGTTATCATGGCACATGCAACAGGACATTTAAAAGTTTAACTCTCTCTTACCTAGGCTTCACTCAACTCAGTGTGCTGCCTCCTGTAAGGGAAAGCAAATGCCTGCCATATGCTAGATACTTTACTAACTGCATGATTCTGTCCCCATTCATGGTACACCTTTAATGCATATTGGCTGGCCACCGTGAAAAAGATGGAAAAATAGGAAACATTAAAAGATGAACAGGTCTCTCCTACATGTTTTATCACCCCACCCAGGGACTGTGATAGGCTGCACTCAAAATGACTAGAAACAACCAGGAGGCATTTGTTTTCTTACCTTACTTTGTATCATTCTTTTTAATTGGACAATTGTAGATGGGGTGGAAAGCTTTCTAACCTTGCTGGAGAAAAATAAATCTATGTGAAGTTAGCTACACACCAATTTCACCTTAGTGCATCAGTACAGAGAGTACATTTGAATGCCACTTGATATTGCAGGAACCACCTCCCCACCCTAGGCAGTCTGCCTTCATTTTCATGAAGCTCAAATGACTCTCCCCAATAAACTGATCATTCCCATTTGGACTTCTGGTCAAAGCACAAAGTTTGAAACTGGTGGGGGGGGGGCTGTGTCATCTACGCAGGCATTTTTCCCAGTCATGAGGATCAGTTGCTGTTAGATAACAGTTTGGGGTACAACCCTACAACTTTACTTTGAAGAAGGAAAAAAAAAAAAAAACAGACCACCAAAGTTGGTGCAGTTGCATTGAGTAACAGGATAAACATGAAGGATACTGAGCATGCAGCCAAATTCTAATAAACCTGTCAAGTGTGACATCATGGTAAATAAGTGCATATCCTTGTGAAGTAGTTTAGAGCAATTCATCTTTACCCAGAAGTATATAATATCCAAAGCTGTAGCTCAGTAATCCTCAGTGTTATACATACAGGGAGAGAATTGTTGATACTGTGTAATTCTGCTTAAAGGTGAACCTGTTCAACTTGTGGTATAGGAATCTGCAGATAGTTCACATAAGCTATTGCAGTGTAGGATATCTGTAGTGATATTGTCCTTTTCTTAATTAATAGGAATATCTGTTGCCAATGGACTAGTTTTGTTGTATATCAAAAGCTTCAGTACCAGTTTATTACATTAATATATGTTTTCCACCGTAATCTTGCAGGACCAGTTGCTGTTCTGCGATGACTGCGACAGGGGGTATCACATGTATTGTCTAAGCCCTCCAATGGCTGAGCCACCAGAAGGTAAGCTGTACTGGGATTAACACCATTTCTGATTTTAATCTGTTTTCCTTTGGGTTTTTTTTTTTCATTTTATTTTTCTTACTGTTAATGGTTGCGGCCACATTTTCATCAGCATCAAAAGAAGTCAGTGAGACACAAGGCTACAAACCATGTTCGGCTACTACAGTACTATGTTTGCTTCATAAGCATTTTCAAATTACAGTACACTTTCATGGCACATATAATGATATTCTAGAAGCTTTACTAGGTTTATTTAAGCATTGCATAAAGGAGGAATGGCTGCTTCTAAACCAAGCCAGCCAAAGTGCTGAGTCTTGATTTTGCTGTACTACTAAGTAACCCTTGGCATCCGCCAATACTAGAACATGTCAGTGAAGAGATACACACTTACCTCCTCAGCCAATGCTACATGTGCTTGGCTGCAAAATAAGTACAGCAGCCAGCTGTACACACAGAAATCTTTGTATGTTGGTGGTGTTTCTGATCTCTGTAAGTAGCCTAAAGGTTGATTTAGAATCGGGGAGGGTGTCTTCAGACCATATACTAAAAAGCACTGCCATCCCTGATGCGGTGGTATGACAAATGTTACTCACTCACATCCCCCCTGGTTCTTTTGCTGCTTATTTGCACAAATAGATGATAGAGATGAGTTATATGTCACCCCTGTCCTGCTCAAATAATATGCTGATGAGCTGTGCATGCAGCTTTATTTGTGTTATTGATTTTTAAAGACATAGCAAAAATACATATATTCCACTATCAAAGAAAGAAATGTAATACTATAACAATTTAATTTAAAGGTAATGTTTTTATTTTTTATTCATTCAGTTAACTAGGTAAGTGTACAGGTCCATCTCAGGCTCTTTTCAACTATGCCCTGGGCCACAGGGGCAAGGGTAAATACAATATGTATGGGTAGTTTGGAATAGTAAAGCCAGCTTATTGTGGAGGTGCTTACAGACCTGCGAAAGACATGTGAATACATGTGTGTCCTAAGACATGGTGGATTTCCCAGAAAACATAACTGTAAATAATCACAGTATGACTCAACAGTCAACGTCAGTACTGAGCTGCATGTACATTCCTAAGGAAAGAATTGAGTTTAGGGTGTTGCATGACACTGACTTTCATAAGGGGTGGTCACATGGCATCTCTTCTCAGTAAAGAATGCAATACATGCCCATAATATACAACGGCTGCATCTTATTTAAAAGTCATGTATATATTTCTCCAGAATCAATCACTGCCCTTTCCATGGAAAGATGTCATCATCAGTGCAAAATGATCCCTGTACTCATGTCAGTAGGGTAGAGCCAAAGTCAGCGCTAAGCTGCATTAAGTCCTTATAGGTGAAATCTCAGACTTGGGTGCATTTTCTACCTTTGTATCCAAGCAAAGTTTTGCTAAGATCTATAAAAGAGAACTGACATATGATCTGTAAAAGCACAGATGAAAATATAGGGTTTTACAAGCATTTCACTATCACAGTCTGGTACATTGTTGTATATTTGCTTTTCTTTATAGACAAGTATGTGATTTCTGTTCAGAATTGGGGAATATACCTGTCCAGCATATATCTATGCTGATTTGTCATTAAATCAAAAGTAAAAGTCAGATATATTTCTACACAATAGTAACCTGTCCTGACAATGAAAGATACCATCAGCAAGCTCTAGCAGTTCCCATGGCAATGTGGCTGAAACACCTTCAGGATTTGCATTTAAGTCAACAAGGTGCAATGGCAGTCGAAAGGGCTTTTCTACTTGAATAACCAAGTATAATTGTCTGAAAGTTTTAATAAGAACTATAAAAGGATTTTGCAGACATTAATTGTCAGAGTCTCTTTTTTTTTTAATTAAATTTAATGTAATTTAATTTTTTTAATTTTTAAATTAATTTGTCAAAGTAGCTGATGTACAAGCCAGTGCATTTCTTTGTGCCGGTCCCAAGCCCGGATAAATGGGGTAGGTTGCGTCAGGAAGGGTATCCGGCATAAAACTTTGCCAAATACTTCATGTGGACCAGTAAATATTTCCATACCGGATCAGTCGAGGCCCAGGTTAACAACGACCACCACCAGTACTGTTAGCCAACAGGGTGCTGGTGGAAATTGGGCTACTGTTTGCCAAAGGAGGAGAAGAGGAGGAAGGCATGACCGAAGGCAGGTAAAGGCTAGGACTGTGGTAGTGAGGTTCGGAACTTTGAATGTTGGCAGTATGACTGGTATAGGGAGAGAGATAGCTGATATGATGGACAGAAGGAAGGTTGGTATATTGTGTGTGCAAGAGACCAGATGGAAGGGGAGTAAGGCTAGGTGTATCAGAGGTGGGTTCAAATTGTTTTATCATGGTTTAGATGGGAGGAGAAATGGCGTAGGAGTTATCCTGAAGGAACAGTATGCTAAGAGTGTTTTGAAGGTGAAAAGAGTGTTGGATAGAGTGATGTTTATGAAGCTGGAAATTGATGGTGTAATGATAAATGTTGTTAGTGCATATGCTCTACAAGTTAGGTGTGCGATGGATGAGAAAGAAACATTTTGGAGTGAGTTGGATGAAGTGGTGATGACTGTACCCAAGGGTGAGAGAGTGGTGATTGGAGCAGATTTCATTGGGCATATTGGTGAAGGGAACAGAGGGGATGAGGAAGTGATGGGTAGGTATGGTGTTAAACAGAGGAATGCAGATGATCAGGTGGTAGTGGATTTTGTGAAAAGGATGGACATTGCTGTGGGGAATACGTATTTTAACAAGAGGGAGGAGCATAGGGTGACATACAAGAGTGGAGGAAGATGCACACAGGTGGATTATATCTTATGTAGGAGGGCCAGTTTGAAGGAGATTGGAGACTGTAAAGTGGTGACTGGGGAAAGTGTAGTTAGGCAGCATAGGATGGTGGTTTGTAGGATGACGTTGGTGATCAAGAAGAGGAGGAGGAGAGTGAGGGCAGCACCAAGGATCAAATGGTGGAAACTGAAAAAGGGTAATTGTGAGGTGGAGTTCGGGGAAGAGTTAAGACAGGCACTGGGTGGCAGTGAAGAGTTACCAAATAGCTGGATAACTACAGCAGAGCTAGTAAGGAAGACTGCTAGAAAGGTGCTTGGGATTGACATCTGGACAGAGGAAGGACGACAAGGAGACATGGTGGTGGAATGAGGAAGTACAGGAGAGTATACAGAGAAAGAGGTTGGCAAAGAAGTAGTGGGATTGTCAGAGAGGTGAAGAAAGTAGACAGGAGTATAAGGAGATGAGGTGCATGGCAAAGAGAGAGGTGGCTAAGGATAAGGCATATGAAGAGTTGTATGAAAGATTGGACACTAGGGAGGGAGAAAAGGACCTGTACCGATTGGCTAGACAGAGGGACTGAGCTAGGAAAGATGTGCAGCAGGTAAAGGTGATAAAGGATAATGAGGGAAACATACTCACAAGTGAGGAGAGTGTGTTGAGGGGATGGAAAGAATACTTTGAGGGGTTGATGAATGAAGATAATGAGAGGGAGAGAAGGTTGGATGATGTAGGGATAGTGAATCATGAAGTACAATGGATTAGCAAGGAGGAAGTAAGGACAGCTATGAAGTGGATGAAGAACGGAAAGGCTGTTGGTCCAGGTGACATACCTGTGGAAGCATGGAGGTGTTTAGGTGAAATGGCAGTGGAGTTTCTAACCAGATTGTTTAATGAAATCTTGGAAAGTGAGAGGATGCCTGAGGAATGGAAAAAAGTGTTTTGGTACCGATTTTTAAGAATAAGGGTGATGTGCAGAGCTGTAGTAACTACAGAGTAATTAAATTGATCAGTCACAGCATGAAGTTATGGAAAAGAGTAGTGGAAGCTAGATTAAGAAGGGATGTGGAGGATTAGTGATCAGCATTATGGTTTCATGCCTGGAAAGAGCACTATAGATGCGATGTTTGCTCTGAGAGTGTTGATGGAGAAGTACAGAGAAGGCCAGAAGGAGATGCATTGTGTTTTTGTAGACTTAGAAAAAGCATATGACAGGGTGCCTAGAGAGGAGTTGTGGTATTGTATGAGGAAGTCGGGAGTGTCAGAGAAGTATGTAAGAGTGGTACAGGATATGTACCAGGGTAGTGTGACAGCAGTGAGGTCTACGGTGGGGCTGACAGATGCGTTTAAGGTGGAGGCGGGATTACATCAGGGATCAGCTCTGAGTCCTTTCTTATTTGCAGTGGTGATGGACAGGTTGACAGACGAGATCAGACAGGAGTTCCCGTGGACTATGATGTTTACAGATGACATTGTGATCTGTAGTGAGAGTATAGAACAGGTGGAGGAGACCCTGGAGAGGTAGAGATGTGTTCTAGAGAGAAGAGGAATGAAGGTCAGCAGGACTAAGACAAAATATATGTGTGTGAATGAGGGGGAGGATAGAGGAATGGTGAGAATGCAAGGAGTAGAGGTGGCGAAGGTGGATGAGTTTAAATACTTGGGAACAATAGTTCAGAGTAATGGTGAATGTGGAAGAGAGGTGAAGAAGAGAGTACAGGCAGGATGGATTGGATGGAGAAGAGTGTCAGGAGTGATTTGTGACAGATGAGTACCAGTAAAAGTGAAAGGGAAGGTCTACAAGAGGGTTGTGAGACCAGCTATGTTATATGGGTTGGAGACAGTGGCATTGACAAAAAGGTAGGAGTTAGAGCTGGATGTGGCAGAGTTAAAGATTTGCACTGGGTATGACGAGGGTGGACAGGATTAGGAATAAGTATATTAGAGGGTCAGCCCAGGTTGGAAGGTTTGGAGACAAAGCCAGAGAGGCAAGATTATGTTGGTTTGGACATGTGCTGAGGAGGGATGCTGAGTATATTGGGAAAAAGATGCTAAGGATGAAGCTACCAGATAACAGGAAAAGAGGAATTCCTAAGATAAGGTTTATGTATGTGGTGAGAGAGGGCATGCAGGTTGTTGGTGTGACAGAGCAAGATGCAGAGGACAGGAATAAATGGAAACAGATGATCCGCTGTGGTGACCCCCTAATGGGAACAGCCGAAAGGAGATGATGATGATATATATATATATATATATATATATCTGCAAAACATCAGTTTAACCACTGCATTGCACTTATGTCCTTAAAGTTGGGCTGGCTATCCTGTCTGCATTTTGTACTTAAATAATCAAGTATAACTTACAAAAGCTTTTAAGAACTGTCAGAAGGGTGACATTTGTTCTGTAGTAAAAAGGTACCAAATGTAGACATTTTTATTCACTAGATTATAAACTTGTGTAATGACATAGTTGTATTTGTCTTTTTACCTGACACCACCAGCTAAGTGCATTCTGTAGATCATTGTCCTTATATAGTTTTTCTGAGAAATGTGCTAGCGCATTTCATATTCAGAGATGTAGTGGTATGTTGGTGGGTGCCACCAACAGGCTTGCATAGCTATTAAGCTGCAGAACCACAAATATCCTTCATGATAGGGAACCAAACGAAAAAATGGAGTGAAAATTTCCTTTATTAAAACTTCTGGTACCTCGGCCTTTCGCCTTCAAGGCATAAATACATCAATGAAATCACTTCCTTTTATACATCAAGTACCCCATTTAAACTAATTTAAATAATTCAATAATTCAATAATTAAACAATCAATGACATCATTTCAAAATTGTGCAAACATCTTAAAGGGAGATTCATTACCCCATGTTTTAGTGCAAAATACTTACTACAAATACATACAGTAGGTCCCCATTTGCCACCCCAAGATAAAAATTCCTTTATACATCTATCAAATTATTATAAATGCATTTAAAGGGTGATATTACTGTCTGTTCATACCATTGGGAAACAGTGTATGAAAATTAATAATCATCCTACATTCAAGTTTATTTAGTTTATTTAGTTCCCTTTTACAATTGCCACTGTAAGCTGATGGTCGTGCCAGAATACTAAAAAATACACTGCTACACGATCCCGCATGTTTAGCCAAAAAATGAGCAGGCTACCAGACTTTCAGGTTTATTTCTCCTGATGTCACCAAGATGTTCCAAAATCTGCACTTTAATCTTTCTAGTGGTTTGACCACTGTACCAACAAGTGTTACTACACCCACAACCAATAATGTAAATTACTCCACAAGAATTACAGTTATAAAATTCCCTGGCTGTATAATTCTTCCCATTTATTTTACACCCGTTCAAATTCCTAACATGATTACACATTGAGCACCCACCACATTGGTGTGTGCCCACTTTACTGCTCAACATAACCCCAGGAATCTTCCTATTAAGTAATTCCTTGAGGTTACTGTATCTCCCATAGGAAAATGTTATGTACTTAGGAAAAAGGGGGGCAACAGAAGTATCCTCATGCACAACATCCCACACCTGCCTTACTATCTTTTCCAAAATAGGTGAAAATCAAGAATACCTAGTAACAAAAAACAATTTCTCAGAATTAGTATCCAAATCTACTTGATTTGTAACCATTCTAACTTGATAATTACCTACACCTAACACTCTATTTCTTACTGTGCATAAGATACAATCCGTCTACCCACGAGCATGTAATCATTCAAACACTTCATCCAAAAACTTATTCTTAAATTCAGTCTCAGAAGTGTTATTAAAAATCTTCCTAAATTCTCTATAGGGGAGAGATTCTATCAAATGGGGGGCATGCATACTTCCCACATGTAAAAAACTGTTAACAGCAGTTGGTTTTCTGAAAGGTTTGTATTGAACCTTCCGTTCACTATTAACATAAAATTCAACATCCAAAAATGAAATACTCTCGACACTCCTATCAACTTTGCAAATAAATGTCAAATCATCTATAAACCTTTTGTAATACACTACATTATTAACAAAATATTAATTTAACATCATGAACTGCCTTTCAAAATCTCCCATGTTGTTTGTCTTTTCGGCTTTTCCCGGTTAAGAGCCGCCACAGCGGAACTCCAGTCCGCTAATGATTGGCAGTAGATTTTTATGGTGCCAAGTTGCCAGCCCGATGCCCAACCTTCAGCGAAGGCACGCCCATTCACGCATGTCTTTCAGAGGCCACTCAATCATGGGGAGGACATGCAGACTCCACACAGAAGGCACTCCAGCTGAGAATCGAACAGGAAAACCTCTTGCTGTGAGGTAACAATGCTATCGTTGTACCACCGCGGTTGTTTTCAAAATCTCCCGTGTATATAACAGCATATGAAGGGGCAAAAGCAGCCCCCATCGCCATGCCTTTCCATTGCAAAAAATTTCTTCCATTTAAAATAATTATGAGTTAAACAAAATTCCAAAATTACTAACAAAAAAGCTGAATGGGGTTCTTCCCCCAACATTCTGGCTACAGCTTCCATGCCCCATCTCTGATCAATGTTAGAATATAGAGCATTCACATCCCCTATAACCCAGAAGTAATCCTGTTTCCAGTCCAAATCCCTCAAATCCATACATACTTCATTAGTGTTTTTAACATGTGAGGGAATCCTAAGAATTTCTTCAAATGTAAGTCCAAAAAAAAGGCTTACATGCTCCAAAAAGGAACCTATTCCAGAAATAATGGGCCTCCCCGGGGGATCTACAAGACTTCTATGAATGTTAGGGATGGCATATATAAAAGGGTCTTTGGGCTCTTTAACAATTAATTTTGTTACATCCGTGGATTTCAAAAAGCCAAGCCTTTCCCCACATTCCAAAATTTCACATAATTCCCGTGAAAACACTTTAACTGGGTAGCTTACTGTAGTACATTTCATCACATAAAATCTTTGGTACCATTTGATCATATCGTACTCTATCCATCACTACCCAATTACCCCCTTTATCAGTGGGTTTAAAGACTGCTTGATCCAGATTTGAACGCAGCCCCTGTAACACCACCCATTTATCTTTGTTGAGATTATACGATTTAAAGTTCTTTACATAAACACCAAATTCACGTTCAACTTTTTTACAAACAGTATTTTCAAAACAATTAATGGCAGTACAATGCTTCAAAGGCACAAATCTACTATCGGAAGGGAAATAAGGCAGTTCCAGCAAACCATAACCTGTGATAACCCCCCCCCCCATAGTGTTATTTGATTCAAAACAATCTTTATCATTCAAAATATCTTCACATTCAATACAGTCATAATATAATTCAGTTTCATGAATACTTAAATTCAACAATTCATCCTCTACTATATTGTGCTTATTATGTGTTTCACTCGTTTCAAGATTTTATCATTAAAAACACTTTCAAGTTCAGTTTCCGAATTATATCAGTCAGAGAAGGAATTCTCGTAGGAACAAACTTTGCCCTTGAACTCCTCATTTAAAGTCCCCTCACAGCCAGAGTTCATAGTGTCCACAAAATGCACACAATTAATTTATGATTCAGTTGCATTGTCAATTAAAATTATGAAAAGTCTTACTTCAAGCTTTTGTTGTTGAAACTCTATTTTCTCCGTGGTCTATTTGGTCTTCCCTGCATTTGCTGAACTGGCTGCTGATTTTTCGAAACATTTTTTTTGGATTTCCACAAAATCCTCAGAGCTGCTCTCTTCAAAAGAAATACTCTTCCGACTAACACTGGCTTCCCTAGATGAAACAGATGATTCACGAGAACCCTTTACTACAAGCGTATTTCCTTTTGGTTTAGATGAACGACCTTTACGTTGCCAGGAATATACTACATTGTTATCAAAGTCCCTGGTATCACTCAGAAGGTTCTTTCTTTTCCGCTCCACCGCATTCAACTCAGCTTTCTGTACATTTGAATTAATTTCATCAAATTGCTTTTGATACCTATGTGAGGGCACATCTGAGATCAATTTATTTTGTAATTGTGTAATCTCCCTCCTGTAGTTTCTTGAGATTTTGCCTGTTCCTTTTGAGGAGGATTCGTAGCCAGGTCAGGGTATATTCAAGTGAAGCCTGCCTCCACTCAGCAAGTAAATCAGTCTCTTCCTCTGAAAAATCGCCCGCTGGCAAAAGATCAGTTCGGAGGCCCCTCTGAGTAATGTTCAACGAGACATATTTCTCAAGAAGTTTTATATCCTAGAAAACAGTTACCTCTTTAATCATCAATCTCTCAAGCTGAAGGAAACCCTGACTCTGTTCACATTCAACATTAGACACCCACGGATCCATCCTGGCTACTCTCTGTTCATGCTTACGAACAACACCAGCAAACAAAAGGCCAATAGAAGTACCTGATGGCTCATTAGTTCCCATATTCATGACATGTATAACAAAATAATAGAAACACTGGGAAGTGCACAAAACCACAGAACCACAAATATCCTTCACGATAGGGAACCAAACGAAAAAATGAAGTGAAAATTTCCTTTATCAAAACTTCTGGTACCTCAGCCTTTTGCCTTCAAGGAATAAATGCATCAATGAAATCACTTCCTTTTATACATCAAATACCCTATTTAAGCTAATTAAATAATTAAACAATCAATTACATAATTTCAAAATTGTGCAAACATCTTAAAGGGAGTTTCATTATCCCATCGTTTAGTGCAAATTACTTAATACAAATGCATACAGTATTTCCCCATTTGCCACCCCAAGATGAAAAATTCCTTTATACATCTATCAAATTATTATAAATGTATTTAAAGGGTGATATTTGTGGTTCTGGGGTTTTGTTGAATTGTCAGTGTTTCTATTATAGCTATTAAGCTGCCCTGTTTTTTTTATTTGCAGTTTACCATTATATGATTATGTCATCAAAAAGTATATTTTCACATGAGTGCACAAAAAAATCACTCTACAAAGATCAGATCACAAAATAATGAAAAAAAGTTTTATGCAGGGGCAAGCCTCCCTGCACCCTGTACTTATTATACATATATCAATTTCAAGACAGCATATTAGCAGGGAAGGAGCAAATTCCTAGTCCCCACTGCACCATGATCTCACACAAACACACACACCAGCCGGCATTATGAGACCAGTCTCTTAAGCCAACAAATCAACGCTCACTCCTTTGAACATTCACTTTTATGAACTGCAGCACATTATTCTTGTGACACTTATTCTGAATAATAAACTCAGCAAATATCATAGATATCAGAAGCACACCATAAGTGTGCTTTCTTGTTTTATTTACTTAATTAACTAAATAAGTGAACTGATCTATTTAGAACCCTTTTAAACCATAACCTGTGTCACAAGGCCAAGGATCCAAATGGAGAGATAAGCCAGCAAGCAAGAAGAGTAGTATTGCTGAAAGTGAATTCATCCTCAAGTCTTGATGAGTACCTTCATGAGGGGGACCCTGTTTTTCACAAAATCTCACCAAGGTGACACTGATATATAGATTGCATTTTATATGGCATATATCATGGACAGAAGTAGGTCAGAAATTAAAGAAAAGATAGCTGGGTGTGCAAGACCCAGAATAAAAAAAATGCCCAATCATGGTAGGTGCCCTGTGCCACCAAATAAATTATGTATGCTGATATTATGCAAGAAGCCCAGAATTTCCAAACCGAAGATATACTAAAAGATTAAGAGAGAAATTAGAGGAAAGAAAATTACTACCACAAGGAAACTGTCGGAAGCTTCAAATAAAAATGTGTGGTGATTAATACAACAGATCTGTGAAAAATATTATATAGACCAAGCAACTTTGATCTGTTTGGAAAAAGAAGCATCTGAGGAAGTGCAAAAATATAAACAACAAAATCTAGAGATTTTTGAAAAGTATAAAAAAGAAATATGGACATTGGAAAGAAATATATATTTGACATGGTGCAATATTGATACAAAGTCAAAAGCCAAATTAATCAATACAAAAAAGGCATCCCCAAAGATATTTGAAAAGAAATACAGGCAAAGGCATCCAGATATGGAAAATTTCACAATAAAAAAAATATATCACAAAGAGGGAATGTAGAAAAGAAGATTAGTAAAGCAGAAGTTAAAAAAAGAAGTTGAAGTTATGGAATGCCTGTGAAGTGAAGGATTTGGTGTAGAAGGTCTAACACAGCTTATATCGTAGCATGATAGCACAAGTCCCCAACATAAGGAGAAATAGGAAGATCAGGAGACATCTGAAGAAGAAATATGGACATGGGAAAGGAAAAGAGATTTAATATGGTGTACTATTTATGCAAAGGAGAAAGCAAAACTAATCAATACAAAAAGAGCAGCACCAAAGATATTTGAAGAGAAATTCAAGAAAATGAATCTGGACATGGAAAACTTGACAATACAAATAATAAAAAGGCAAAGAGGGAAAGTAGAAAAGAAGATTAGCAATGGAGAAGTTAGTGGAATGGGAAGCAATAGGTCAGTTGCCATATGAAGATATTTTGGAACCTTTCCCAGGAAACCAGTATCAACGTTCACTTGAAGCTGTACAGCAAGGAAAGGAACAGGAAACTGTGGCAACTCTGACGTAGTCAATGTTGAGGAATGATTGGCCAGTGAGTTCCCATATGATAGAGCAACGGATGACACAGGATGAAATTGAAGAGGATGTGTCACAGGAAGATGCTATAGAACTTTCTATAGAATGCCGGCAGGAAATGGAGAACAAAAAAATATGCCCTTAGTTTAGAAGAAAATGAGAGAAGAGTTGCTTGATTTAATAAAGATAGATAGACATATAAAGATCAATGAAAGAAATAGACTGCAGAAGATCAATAAAACCCAAAAAGTTAAAAGTTTGATAAAACAAATGAATGCAGTAACTAGAACTGTCCATAGAGCTCCATGCAATGTACCAGAAGTAAACAGGATATATTACTGTGCAGCTAAATTAATAACAGATAAAATTCTACCACAAGAACACAGCGTAGTGAAGGAAAGAAAGGGGACAAATCGAATACCAGCATGGAGGTATCAAACAGAGAAAACTATAAAGCAATGAAGACAAGAAGTGTCACTGTTAGAAGAGGGAACAAATCAACAAAAATACTCAGAAAGATGGACGCGATAAAAGCAATGCGTGGTATTATAACAGATCAGGATTTAGCATGTACTACCACAAATAATCAACTAAAAATATCAGCACAGGCAGAAAAACATAGAAGATACACAGATAAATATAAAGGAAAAGTACAAAATAAGCAGTTTATTAATGACCCAAAAAAGTTTTATAGAGAATTGTGAAACAAGGTGAAAAGAATTGAAAGACCACAAAGAAAAGAAGAAATAGATACATTTTGGAGAAGTATTTATGAAGATCCTGTGGAACATAACAAAGATGCTAAATGAATAGAAGAAGTAAAATAAGAATAAGAAGTTCAAATGTACACTATATGAGAGGGGAGGAAGTAACGGCCAGAAGAATTGAAACAAAGTTAAGAAAATCCTCTAATTGGAAAACCCCAGGCCCAGATGCAGTATCTAACTTCTGGTTATAAGTATTAACATCTTTATATGAAGATTTAGCCACGAGTAAGAACTGTTTATATGCACACACAGAACAGACACCATCCTGGCTAACAACAGGAAAAACAATGTTCCTACTTAAGAGTGAACCTGCAAGCTACCCTAAAATTATAGACCACTAACTTGCCTTCTGACAACATATAAACTGTACACTGGAATTGATGCAGACAGAGTTTGCAGTCATTTAGAAGAAAACTCAATTATGGCAATAGAACAAAAGGGCAATAAAAGAAAATCATATGGAACAAAGGATCATTTGTTGTTAAAGTCATAGTGGAGAACTGTAAAAAGGGGAAGAATCTAATTATGACATGGATTGACTACAAAAAAAGCATTTGACAGTATCCCATATTCAAGGATAAAAGAGTGCTTAAAATGTGTAAGATACACCCTACACTCAAAAATTGCAACACAGTAACTAAGAAACAGTGGCAAACCACTTTGCAGTTAAGCCATGATAAAGGACAAATTATTATTCCAAGGAAAAAAATCCAAAGGGGGATATTCCAGGGTGACTCTGTCACTATTGCTGATTTGCCTTGCCCTTAACCCATTAAGCTGCCTGCTTAACAGATTAGGTCATGGCTATAATTTGGCTCACAGAAAGCAACAAAGTGCAAAGACTTCTCATCTTGTCTTTATAGATGATTTAAAACTGTATAGCTCATCAGATAAGGAACTGAAAGCAGAACTGCAAGTAGTCAAAACTTTTTCAGATGATATAAAAATGTTGTTTGATCTTGATAAATATGCAAAAGCAACTTTTAAAGCAGGAAAGCTGCAGCACCGATAAAACATCAGTTTGGGACAAGAATGTGATATAAAAGAACTTGAGCAAGAGGGAGTGTATAAATATTTGGGAACTGATGAAGGATCAACAATAAAACATGAACAAATGCAAATAAAACTTAGGAATATTTTAGAAGACTTAAATTAATCCTGAAAACAGCGTTGACATCTAGGAACAAAATTCAGGCTATAAACCAATTTGCTCTTCCTGTCCTAACTTACAGTTTTGGAGTGACTGACTGGCCCCAACAGGTGTTGGATAGATTACAGGAAAACAAGAAGGATGTTTCATGCTTATCAAATGATTTATAAAAATCAGTGCATACCAAGATTATATATTCCCTGTTCCGAAGGAGGTATAGGCCTCCTAGAAACTGATTACATGTATAGATGTGTAATCGTGGGACTACATACATATCTGCTGACCTCACAAAACCCATACATAGTGAACGTTTTGAAACATGAGGAGAATAAATCTAAGATGACTTCCCTTGTAAGTCTAGCAGAAGCATATCAGCATCACACGGGAATGGAAATCAAACTAGAAGTAGACAAAAATCAAGCAGCAAATGAATGTGCCAAAAAAACAAAAGAAAGGATATAAGATGAAAGATCAGATGAGAAGGCAAAAAATGTGGATAAGGCATAAATATATTTACAAGTATAGAAAACTCCTGGAAGAACCTTTTGTTCAGGATCGAATGCAGGAATAGTTAAGGAGATTTGAATTGAAATCAAAAGATGAAAGATTAATATTGGCAGCCCAAGATAGTGGACTATCTACACATTGGTTTACAAAGTCCATTGAGCATGTGGGAGAAACAGACAAATGTAGGTTTTGTAAAACAGAATTGGAAACAGTTGCACACCTTGTTGCTGGTTGTGATATACTAATGGAAGAAGGACTGTATACTAAAAGGCATAATAATGTGGAAAGACTGTTGCACTGGGGATTGTGTAAACATTATAATATTGAAGTAGCTGAAATACACTGGAAATGTGAGCCACAAAGCATCATAGAAAATGATGAAGTCTAAATCATATGGGATCATCCATTACTAACAGTTCAAAAGATAGATGTGAGAAAACCAGATATAGTGGTCCATGAAAAGAAAACAAAAGTACCATTGATCTATAAAATTGCTACACCCAGTGACTACAGTGTCTTGTGTACAGAGAGACAAGGGACACAAAGTCATAAAATATCAGGATTTGCAGGCAGAGATGAGAGCAATGTGGAAGAAAGATACCCAAATAGTTCCAATAGTAGTGGGAGCAACAGATCTTATGAAAAGGAATCTACAATCATATTTAGACATGTTACCAACAGTTGCAACACCGTACGAATTACAGGAGTCATTACTGGGCACATTGCAGATGCTACAAAGAGCACCTCTGGCTGACATCAAAGATTAAAACAATACTAATTTCATGAACTTTAATCATACTTTGACTTAGTAAGGAGGTCCATTCCTGTCATGGTATTAGAAACCAAAAGATTTGGAGAAATTAAAAAAGCAAGGAGAAATGCAATATATCTATGGGTAGTTTAGTGCAGCCAATAAACCAAATGTCTTATGACAGTAGAAGCTAAAACAGTACGTAACTCTCAAAGTCTGATATCTTATGTTGTTTAAATGGGTTTACTATTAAAATTTTGAAATGAACTCCATCGACTGTACTATCATCGAACACGGAAGTTCGAAAACGGTAATATTGATGACAAAAAAACAATCTAGGAACTGGTTTTAACATGGGTCGAGGTAGGGGAGATGTTTGTAGTTCGGAATAACACTGAACACCTATTTCGACCCATGTTAAACCCCATTCCTAGATTGTTTTTTTGTCATCGATATTACCGTTTCCGAACTTCTGTGTTCGCCAATAGTACAGTCGACTGAGTTTGTTTCGATATTTTAATAGTAAACCGTTTAAATGTAACAGCAAAAGCACAGTTTTTTTAATAAGTGCATACTGACATTCACAGATTTGAGATCCCATTGTTACCTTACCTTTAGTGCAGTTTATGCGCTTTACAAAGCTAAGTACATATGTGTCTTTTCCTAAAATTTGTAAAATAAGATTTGAAAGCAATTTAAATGGGTTATTAAAGCCATTAAAGAAGGATATGATTATAATGTACACTAAACAGGAAACATTGTTTCTGGTAGGCCTACAGGAGGCTTGTATGATGGAACCTGAGCTTGGGAGGTTAGTTAAATGTGGTTGTAGACTGGGTGCAGTAATAAGCTATTATGGAGCAAGAAGAATGGGGGGCGGGCTGTTGAGACTGAGGATTTTTTTTTTTTTTTTTAAGTAAAGTGTTTGATTGCTGCACTATATTATTATTATTATTATTATTATTATTATTATTATTATTATTATTATTATTATTATTATTATTATTATTATTATTACTATTCTTTCTTTCCTTATTAACATGTGTTTAATAGGAAAGTCTGATTGGGCATTGACAGGCCTTTCTTCAGTATTGGCTCGAGGAGAAAAGAAATACAGTTAACTCATTTGCATAGCAGCACTTATGTACTGGCTGGATTGGTACCCACAGAGCTGATTTGAGAGAAGTAAACGTCTATCAAGCCTACAGCCCACAGATGCACTCAGGTCTTAAAAAGCTTGTAGTTGCTTTATTTTGAGCCTTGCACATGCACAAATAGGGTCACTAAGGTCCTTGATTGTGTATGTATAATTATCAGAAGACAAATGATACTGGTGTGATTTGAAAGAAATAAGAACATTTCAGTTTTTTACCTCACAATCCTCATCAGGATTTATTACCTAGATTAATCACTAAGCAGGACTTCAATTCTATTACTGAAATGAAAAAAGTGTGTTCTTAGTCATATGCAGCCATTTTCCCTCATGCAAATAAAAGCATTTGTGATTTGAAATACTTCTTCAGCAAACAGTTATCCTCTAATAGTTCATACCTGTATTCCTATAAACAGAGTAAGCTATAGAGAGAGAGAGAGATGCCTGATGTCAGTTTGGAAGTGACCAGTCAACTGATGAGGCATCTGTGCAGCTCTGTAAAGAGTCACGAGAATACTGTGACAGTCCAGAAGTTCTGTGGAACCAAACAAGGATGAATAACTAATATTTTTAGAAACCCAGGGGAACAAGAATAGATATACTTAAATAAAACTGTCTCTATATCAGTTCTATCAGTGAATTAAAACAATGCACAAACAATGCACAAAATCCACCACAGTAAGTGAACATTTTATTACTAACTGTATTGTTTTTACATTCCAGTAATAAAAAGATCTGTTTACTTAGTGTAATGGTTTTCCCACATTCTTTCTTATTCATTGGTATTCAGTGTACCAAAGCATACCTCAAAACTGTCCAGATTTTTGTCTCATATTTCTGGTGTGTTCCTCATAATGTATGGTTTTCTGGCAAATCACTGAGGACTGAAGTCAGTAAATGGCATACATTTGAGTTTCAGACTTGATATCCTTCAGAAAATGTATGTTAATGCAAATCCTGTTATTTTAGCAACATTCTAAGTTTATAAGACCAATATTTAAAAACTGTCCTGAATGTTTGGGCCATTGTTCTTCCATTATTTTAGCCTTTGTCCAGATTTCTTTTGCTAAGTGATTGAGAAGCATGCACTATGTGAATTTGATTTTTGTTAACACTATAGCATTCATACTTGGCTTAAAATAATGTAGTATAAAAACCAAAATAACGCTCATGAACTACTTCACTGCCCACAAAAAATATAACGTAATGAGTCGAAAGAAAAAAGAGCCTTGCTTGTGCAGCCCCTTTCCCAATCGCTACCCAATGGAGGGGTGGAGGAAGGGGGAGAGAACGGTCAATGAGCAGAGGCCGGCAGAAAAAGAGGCCAGCAGAACAGAAACAAATAGGACCAACTTTAAAAAAGATCTGGCAAGGGAACAAGAATCCCTGATTTAGAATATATCTAAGAGAACACTATCATTGGATGAATGTTATGTATTGGAGAAAGGCCTGTCATTTATCCCTTCAAAGAAGAGTGATATTACAGATAATGTTATAGATCTTAAATTATTTGTCTGTAACTTACAGATTAAACTTGATTTTAGTAATATAATATCAGAACAACATCGGTTTAGGAAACCTAGTACCTATGTTCCAAATAACCATCCATTAATTGAAGCCTTCTCGAAATTAGTAGAACAAGAACTCTACGAAAATGATAGATTCAATAAGAAAAAGAGGTGGGCAGGGAATCTCAACCCTGCACAGAGAAGAGCTTTGACTAATTTAAGGAATGATAGAAGTATTATGTTAAGACCAGCTGATAAGGGGGGCCCCATAGTAGTGATGGACATGGATTATTATAGAGCTAAAATGAATCTGATGTTAAGTGATACAAAGTTCTATGAAAGGATTAACACCTATACGTTAAATACAGTCATAGATAGAGTTACAGACAGACTCAAAGTCCTCCTACTTGAAGGAAAAATTAATGAAGAACTTTTTAGGCATTTTTCTGTCGATCATCCCACTATACCTTGTATACAAGGGATGCCCAAGATTCATAAAAATGGGAGAGACCTGCCAATGAGACCGATTGTTGCTGGTAGAGGATGGATCACGGAACCCATCTCTCTATATTTAGAATATTTACTGAGGCCAATTGTCAACAAGTATGAACACATATTGAGGGATACTAAACAGTTTTTGATTATGCTGTATGACAAGACACATGTTATAGAAGAGGGACAGAGAGACATGTTAGTTACACTTGACGTTCAGTCCCTCTTTACTGTTATTCCAAATCAAGATGGTATAGCTTGTATTAGTAGATGCTTGGAGAAGGATGGTACGTTCTCTAAGAGTAAAATTGAGGTAATTTGTGAACTCATGGAGATAGTACTTATGAACAATGTGTTCACTTTTAATGGCCAGATGTATATTCAGAGGGATGGCGTAGCTATGGGCACTTCTTGTGCCAATAGCTACGCCAACCTGGTCATGGCCTATTGGGAGGAGAATTTCTTATTTCAGACTATTGTATATCAGAACTGTGTCATTTTATACCCATTTCGTTGATGACCTTTTTCTAATTTGGAAGGGGGACGAAGATCAACTTTTAGAATTTTATAGTGACATTAATGCTGATACGGAGTATTTAAAATTTACCATGGAGAGTTCAAGAGAATTTATACCATTCTTAGATGTCTATATTGACAGATTGTTGAATGGCCATTTAAACACAGGTGTTTATAGGAAGAGTTGTTATCGTAATAACCTGCTTCATCATAGTAGCATGCACCCAGAACATATTTTTAATAACATTGTCAAAGGTCAAGCGATGAGGGTATCTAGACTAAACTCTGTCAATACAGGCTTTAAACATGAACTGTGTGATTTGAAGACTAAATTTCTGGACAGATCTTATACATCTGAGGAGATTGATGGTAGCCTAAGAGATATAGACAAATTAAGAAAAGGTAGAGCACACCCATATTTTGCTGAAAGAAATAATGAATGTAATAAATTGGAAGTAGCCACTAATAAAGATAGCATGATTAGGATACCTATCTACTATACGCAGGATAGTAATAAGAGCCTTAAAAGAATGCTATGTGATAGACCCAGCAGGAATGAACAAGTTTTAGTTGAGAAAACAGGTACTTATCCCTGTAACAGCTGTAATTATTGTAAATATATTACAAATGAGCAAGAGTTTGTACATCCAGATACAAAATATGTTTTCAAACCAAGATTCTTAGCATCTTGTGATAGCGCAGGCTTGATCTATTTAGCGACGTGTGTTAAATGTTCAGCATTTTATGTTGGCTTAACAAAACGTAAGCTTAAGAATAGGGTGTACAATCACATTTACGATATTAAAAAACAAAACGATTTGAATGCCTTAGCGAAGCACACGCAAAGCTGCCCAGGACACTCCTTTGTGTTTAGAGTTCTGGAAATAGTTGAACCAAACATCAGGGGAGGAGATTACATCAATCTATTAGAACTTAAAGAACTAAAATGGATTTTTAGATTAAAAGGGCATTATCACCCAGGTTTGAACCTTTATGTTTCAATCAAACCATACTTAAATGCACGGAGGTAATAGGATTAAATCTGAAATATGTTTTTAAACACATCTTAAAATGTTTTTATAAGTATTGATGAGTGTTTATTCTATTTATTTATATGTAGACACTTTTAGATGAATTTGATACATGTGACTTGCTTCACAAAAAGTGAAAGAGTTTTTAACTACACATCATATGCATTCATGTTTGTATTATACACTATTATATTATAGATTACGAATATTTAGTGAATTTTACTCATTCCTTATTTACCCATCTATATACCTTTCCCCTTTCCCTTTCCCTATTCCTTCCCCCTCTTCCCTCCTCCCTCCCCCTCCCAACCCCTTTTTTCCCCCTTTTTTCCCCTTTCTGTCTCCTCCCTTCCTTATTCATTTTTTTACCTTTATTACCTTCTCATGGTATTCAAATGTTTGTATACACATATACATATTTATTTCAATATTTATACATAGTACACATACATAAGTTATAATATAGGGTATTTAAATTAATAATTCTTATAAAGAAAATATGAAATAACACAAGAAGTTTTTATTTCTACTCCCTTACAATTATAACTAGAATTTATCTAGCATATCTTATTATGTAACTTTATTATTTCTGATATTCAAGTTTTGATGTATAAATTCATTAGCATTTCATAAGCTTTTATATCGAAGATTTTAGTGTAAACTGTATTTATGTGCTTATCATAGTTTTCATGTTATTCTTATTTTCATGTTCATTTCATCTTAGTATATATATATATATAATAACTTAATTCTAAAAATTGCCCTTATTACTTGTTTACAGTGAAAGTTTAAGCATTGATTTTGTTAGCGTGTTTTAATTTTTCAGTAGAAGTACATTCAGAATACATTCCTATAATGCAGTTTTTTAAATGCAGTCACCACCATTTTCCCTTAATTGTTTTATTGAATTATTGAATATGCATGATTGATTGTTTAGATAATTAAGTGTTGATGAGTTTTAGTATATAATGTTGCTCATTTTGTAGTAAGTTTTTATGGTCTGAAGAAGCGTACAGGAAGGTACGCGAAAGCGCTTACCATTAAATAAATCTTTTTGTTCTTTAAATATAAAGCCGTGTTGAGTCCGAAGTTTATATTTTGCAATAAGTTATTTTTCTTTTAACTACGGCCTCACAGTTGCAGTGGATTTTGTCTTCATATAACTATACGCAGGATGTGAAACATGTGAAAGATGTGTATAGAAAGTATTGGGAGATCCTACTTACTGATCCAGATATCTCAGGAGTGATAGATAATACCCCTAGGTTCACGTACAAAAATAAGTATAATCTATACAGAATGTTGTGTGGACCAAATAGAGCAGATGATTCTGTGAATCATGGGATGAATAGCACGGCCAAGAAATGTAATAGATTTAAGTATTGTAATTTTATAAATGAGTCAAACAGTTTTATACATCCGAACACTGGACAAAAGTTTATGTTTACAATTGGAGCTACTTGTGATACTGAACACGTAGTTTATTTAGCAACCTGCACACAATGTTGTGCATTCTATATAGGTAAAACGGATCGTAAACTTAAAGAGAGAATCAGGGAACACCTATATAAGATTAGAGTGGCTTCTCCCTGTAATGCATTCTCCAAACACATTATTAGTACGTCTAAAGAACACACGTTCAAATTTCAGGTTATACAGGTGAATGAACCAACCATTAGAAGAGGTGACATGCATAATTTGACCGAAGAAAAGGAGGTAAAATGGATAATTAGACTTAGGGCTGACTGCTATCATGGCCTGAATGACAGGGTTTCCATCAAACCAGTGTTAAAAGCCAGGCCACTCTAACACTGGCTAACTCTGTCCTTCCACTACCCTCCATTACTTCTCCCCCCCCCCTTTTTCCACCTCTACCTATATTGATCATTTGCAGAAACTCATACATGGTACTCCATATTAGCTCCCATTTTAATCTTCATATGTTTATTTCCTAAGTATATGAAAAGATGTTATATATTTATATATATATCTTTTAGGTTTTATGCATAATTGCTGCCAATATGTAAAATGATCTGTATATGTCTGCAAACACACTTTTTACAGATAGTATAGACATATACTCTTGAGAAATGTTTGGTCTATCAGTCCGCTTTATAATAGAAGTGATATTATGTACGTGTTTCGCATTCTTTTTATATAAAAGTGTAAACATGCGCTTTTTATCATGTAGCTAATTGCAGTCATATTTTTTATTTGTTTTACAAATTTGTGTCTCATTTTGTAGTTTGATTAGTACAATAGTAGATATTTTATGAAAGTAATATTGGTTGTAATTGCACAATAACAGATTAAATATGTTGAGTGTATTATTTTATTTTTGAATATATATACAATTTCAGTATTTATTATATCATTTTAAGAGTTAGTTGTTAGTGAGTATGTACGCAAACCATGAGATAGACGTCTAGGTAGCATAGAATGTTTTTAAATGAATCAGTTAAATAACATGGTAATATATGTATTTTTTAATTAATTCAGGATGTGACATCATTATATCTTATGATGTTAGAATATTTAAATGCCTGTGAAACTTTATTTTGTTATCGGCCTGATAAAGACCACAAGTTGAAAGCGCTTGCCGTTGCTTAAATAAATATTTTGTGTACCTCTGCAGAACGCTTGTGTTTTGTTCGCTTTACAGCAAGCAATTGTTTCGTGGAGGAGTTAGCTGAAGCAGAAAGAAAATGGTTACGGTAGTATAAAAGGATTCTGTACTCTTGTTGTATCTGGATGCCAGTTTTTGCTTTGAAAGATTACTGAAATAGAGAAAGACATTCTCTATTCTCTATTCTCTATTGTGCTTGCTACCAACAATATCATTATAACCACGGTGGGTTTCATTTGAGACATTGTGTATGCTCTGCCTTTTACGCTTCCCACATTATCTTTTTTCTTTTAAAATAATGTAGTGCCATTTATCTTATTACATTTTTTTTCCTAGCTGCTGCATATTCTTTTTTTGTTTAAACAAGAATATCTCTGGTCACTCCCACAGAAGGTCTCCTGCTTTTCTTGTTTGACCTGTCTGTATAGCTCTCATCCTCTTACCTCCAGAATCAGGGACAAATACATTAATAATCAGGCATAAATGCACTGAATGTGGATATTTTTTTTAATATTAGTAGAATTAACTTGAAGTGAGTAGCCGCGGTGGTGCAGCGGTTAGCATTGTTGCCTCACAGCAAGAGGTTCTCCCGTTCGATTCTCGAATAGAGTGCCTTCTCTGTGGAGTCTGCATGTCCTCCCCGCGGTCGAGTGACATCTAAAGACACACAGATAGGTGCGTGTATGAATCGGTGTGCCTTCTCTGAAGGTTGGGCATCGGGCTGGCAACTCGGCACCATAAAAATCCACTGCCAATCATTAGCGGACCGGAATTCTGCTGTGGCGACCCCCAACTGGGAAAAGCTGAAAGATTTTTAGCATTAACTTGGTGTTAACAGAAAAAAGTCTGTAACTCTAATGATTATCAATATTTGTTAAGTGTAATCAAGCATCTTTTCTCCCAAAAATCACCAGTTTTAGGAGGGATTAGGATGGACAGAACAAAATTTTGAGACTATATCAGGGGCGGTAAGAGGAATGCCTGTCTGATGGAAGTTGGTAAGAGATACTGTGATTTGTTCCTATTCAAAATTATGAATATACATTATATTAATACTTGCATTGATAACTATAACAAGAAGAAGTTTATATAGAAGTTCATGGCATACTTCAAAGGTACCTAATGCTGGAGAATTCTGCACTGAATAAATATATGGGTTTGCATGGTACTTAAAGTTATTAAATGAAACTTACATAGTGCTGGGAAACTTCTCACCTGTACTTGGCGTCTAATTATCACCACTTTGTAGATATTTTACTTGTTTAGCATGCCGGAATATGCACATATTGATACAATTCATAATTATGCAAATATCTCCGAATTAGATGGCATCTACAAAACTGATTTGCAGCTAAATGAAGAACTGATCTGCATGAACAAATGTCACATTGGTAGTCAGGGTTTATTTACTAAAGTTACATAAATATTAATATTTGTTTGCACAATTATAATAAATACATTTACAAATTATCCAATTACTTGTTCCATAATAAATTGCTGTTACGTCTGATTGACATATTAATATCAACATTTTGAAGAGGAACTTCCATATTTTAACTTGTTTTTGTAACTTGTGTAGTTTTGAGACATATATGGGTGTTTACAGGTAAGTTGTAAAACTGCATTCTCAAAATTTATCTTCAGTGAAAACTGTCCAGCTAGGAAACCCATAGGTGTTGGGATTTGGAAAATTCCACTCTGGCTAGGTTTGAAAGAGTTAACAAATCTTACAAAATGTCATACAATACAATGTAAGTTTCAAACTGCATTTAGTAGTTTAGTAATTGTTCTCTAGCTTATCCTGTAAGATTGTTTAATTGTTTATTGGCAAATATTTTGTTATCCATTGCCATGCATTTTTAAATAATGTTTAGGAATTTGTAGACAAACTGGCATTGCTCCTGCATGTAACTATCTCCCTCAGTCTTGTACACTGTTCCTGTTCACTCTTAAACATAGTTATATTACTGAATTAAGGGTATTCTGTTAGTCTCCCTCTTACTTCAAACTGGTTATCTCTTAATAGGTTCATAGGTTCATGGGATGATACTAGGCTATTGGCCCTGAGGCCCTTATAAGCCTAGCAAAGAATTTTGCCCATGTTCCCTCAGAGTCAGCACCTGTTTCCACTGTCTAGCAGGGACACAAGTGGGATCCCAGGGGAGTGTTTTCTGTTTCCCATCCAGTCATCCAGGTTCTCTTAAAGAGGGCTAGACAGGTACTCTGCTTGACATGGAGAGGAAGTATATTCCACAGACGGGGGAGTCTTTGGGATACAAATCTATCCTGCCAACATGTTCTGTTAATGTCACACACCAGGTTAAGGCCTTGCATGCTGGTTGCACAAGTGGAGTTTGTCTTACGGATATGCAGCAACTCCATCAAGGCTGGGTCTGAAATGGCCTTGTATGCCAGACACAGGTCACCTCTGAGCAGTCTGTATGAGACTGAGTAGAGAGACAGGGATTTTAGCCTATCTGTATAGGATAGGTGTTTGAGACTTTCCCTTACAGATCCCTTATCATCCCACTCAATACTGCCTGCCAAGACTTATCTACCTAGACCTACCCAAATAATGTCATCAGTAAATGAAAACATTTCCGCAATGTATGTCCTACCTAAGCTACTGCCTCTTTCTATTGTTCAACTCATGGCAACTTTGTTTTTGTATATTAGTGGCATGCATACTTGTCGGACACTATAGTCCAGGTCCCCCTTCCTCCTAGTACCATAAATCAAAGTTTCTTTTTCCTTTTTACCATTACCTCCTACTTGTATACAGCTACATAGAAACATCTGTATGTTGTATATTAGTACACATTCACATCCTATAACAGGCTGTGTTGCTAGTTTTTTGCTACTGACCTATGGCATATATAGTGTCTGTTTTTCTTTGCATCAGCTGCACGGTCTACCTCATGTTTCTACCAACTCTGGGCTCACTCCTCTCCCCTACCCTACCCCACCCCAATTTTCACCCACCTCCACCATACATACATTTATTCTAACCATACCTCACCCATACAAACCTATTGCCAGATCATCTGCCACTGCATTTCCAATTAAGTAACCCCCTCCCACCAGTAAATCCACCCCCAGCCTCTCTTATAATATACTCATTCACTCTTTACATCTTATTTCAAATACTCACTTCCATAGATATCCACATCTGACCACGCCTAAACACAAAAATTTTACTATTTCACATATCCGTTCTCACCCTACTAACAATAACCTACCACCTCACCACTTTCCACAACCTCCACATTACCAGCTTACAATCTCCCACAAATCCATCCCCCACCACACCTCATACGTCACACATCAATTTCTATATAGCAGCACAACTCTTCAACTCCACCAAAGTTGAACTATTCTCATACAAATACTTACACACACTTACTTCTCTACAAATATTGCTGAAGCACTCTCTAGCTTCTGCCAAACTCCTACACCCATTCTCTCACAAAAAATAGACCTACAATTAAGTGGTGACATATACCCCAATTCATGACCTAAAACTGTCCAAGAATCCCCTCATCACTCATCATGACATGATCGACAGACCTTGATGCTTTGCAGAGATGGTCTTCATGTGTCACCCCTGGGATTTCAGCTACTGATGAGGGCTCTTGCCACCCCCATAGTGCCTTTTTAGGCAGTGTCTCAAGGACAAAATTGCTGATGTGAGAACTCCATCTAAGAACAACCTCAAGGTCTTGCTGCTAAATGCTAGGAGTCTTAACACTAAACTGCATTCACTGAAATCAGTCCTCACCTTGGAAGATATAGACATTTGTGCAGTCATGGATACCTGGTTCAAGGCTGTGTTGAACACTGTAGCTGTATCAGGCTACACCTCCTTCCACATGTTCAAACCACAAACTGAAGGAATGAAAACTAAAGGAGGCGGTATATCAATATTCATTAAAGATGAATACACCTCCAGATTGGTTAGGCAGCATGATTCCCTGGAGATACTTTAGGTGCAATTAACTGTTGGTAGACACCTATTCAATTAATTGCCAGCTACAGGACCCCCTCCATGAATCAGGACACCCACTCTGCCTATTTAGATCTATTTGAGTCCATCAAGATACTTCCAAACAATTACTCATGCGGAAACTCACTTGCTCAAAGGTTCCTCGACTTAATTAACTACAATGCCCTGGACCAGCTTGTTGACACCCCCCCACAAGGGGTACCAACATTCTGGATTTGGTGCTTAGCAATATGGGGGACCACTGCAGCACCCCCATTGTGAGGTCTTCCCTGGTGAGATCTGACCACAAATCAGTCTCATTTGAAGTTACTATCACACTTCAACCCCCCCCCCCCCATAGTGCAAACTAAACAAAAAACTTTTCTAAAACAGATTATAACTTCTTACAGAATGTATAAATAGCTTCACTGCAACTCCTCCCTCAGATGGAACTGGCAACTATACCAAGTTCTACACAAATGCTTTATACAAACACCTGAATAACTGCATTGATGTGGCTGTACCTGATGGGACCAATACAAGCTCCTCAAGGAAGAGCAAACCTGTGTGATGGACAACTGCCATTAACAGGCTTTACAATAAGAGGAAGAAATTGCTGTCTAAGAGTAAGAGGGGACGAGCCCCAGACTTGAAACACTCCTCAGCTTAAACAAGAAAATAAGACTCCTTGTGAAGTCCTCCAAAGTTATATATGAATCCACATTAGCTTTCTCAACTAAGAACAACCATAAGGCATTCTTTAGTAATATCCACAACCTAAAAGAAAAGGCTCAGATTTGTGCCAAACTGGCAGTTAATGATACCAAATATACCAAACCTGTATACATTGCTAACCTGTTAGCTGACAGGTTCTGTGAAAACGTCACTCCCCCTTCCCCACCATACTTACCCCAAGACATCCATAACACCTGTCCTCTACCCTGTATCTCTAAAGGGAAGGTCATAAACACCCTTTCTAAGGTCAAAAACACAGCGTCCATGGGACTTGATAACATCCCAGGCTGCATATTACATGTGCTCAAACAAAAATTAGCAACAGCATTGGGTACTCTTTTCAATCATAGTCTAAGCAGTGGCTTCATCCCAGCTGAATGGTAAAAGGCCACCGTTATCCCCTTGCAAAAACCGACCATACCTAAATAATACTGAACTACTAGCTTCTCACCTAAAAATCAGCCAAAACAAATATATAGTCTTACTATTGGTTTTCATTCCTCCCAGCAACAATCCTTCTATTATAGAAAATCTACTTTCATGGTCATCCACCACATTCAACCATGAAATCACACCCCCACAGTAGTCAGGAAATCCTTCTACATGGCACATCTCATCACAAAAGGTTTCTCATCCAGGAAAAAAGAGGTCATTGTTCCCCTCTACTCATCACTCATTAAACCCATTATAGAGTACAACACCCCTTTTGGTATGTACCTCACAAGACATCTACAACAACTGGAAAGGCCACAGAAATACCTCACAAAGAGGATTACCGGCCTCAAACAGATGCCCTACACAGACCGTCTCAAAAACCTCCAGCTTTACTCTGTCGTATATCGCCTACTCAGAGGCGATCTCTGCCTAACACACAAAGCTATGTCAAACCCAGAGCTGTTGGACATGCTCCACGAAAAGAAATCCCAATCCCTCCGAGCTACACGCTCCAGGGACCTAAACCTTCACACCACAATAAACAGAGCATGCTGGAGGGATAGATTCCTATCTCAGAGACTTCCCATACTCTGGAACAAACTACCTATCTATATCAGACAAAGCTCCTCATTAGCACTCTTCAAGAAAAATCTTGATGATTGGATGGGAGATAGGAAATTCACCCCGGGGATCACGTCTGTGGCTCTGCTCGACAGGGGAACAGGAAAATAATTTTCTTGGGTGGCAAAAGCCAAGGTACTGTTTGGCTAGGCTTATATAGGCCCTAGGGCCAATAACCTAGTACCTACCTATGAACCATACCAGCAGAAGAATTCAGTACTGACTGGCAAACTTATTTCTCAGATAATCCCTCCAACTACACAAATTTACATTGTTTCTCCCCAGTTATACACACACCAACAAGGGTAGACAAAAACAGCAACAAACAATCAATTCTTGACTGCACCCTCACTAACAAGCCCTCACTTGCCTATCAGTCAGGTTGTCATCTAGACAGCCTAAGTGACCACCTACCAACTTATCTTCTAGGGAACCATAACTTTCCAAATAAAACTGTAATATACAAATAAGTATGCAATAAAAAAAACTTTTTCTACTGACACTTTTAAATTACTTCTCCAAAGCTGCAGCTGGTCCCTTCTAAAATAACTCCCATTAGACTCAGCTGTGCAGTATTTCAATAACAAATTTCTTGATCTACTAGATAGCTTAGCTCCTGTCAGGAATATTAGAACTAACTCTAACAACTGTCCATGGATTATTAAAGAAACCAAACAACTTCTAAAATAGAGACAAACTCTGGTCTCAATATCAAGTGAACAAAAGCAAAACCTCCTTTGACAACTACTGTCACTCAAGAAATATATCCAAAAAACAAATCAAGAATGAGAAAAAGCTTTACTATACCACAGTCCAGCACAGACACCAAAATAATCCACAGAAATTTGGGGTTACCATTAAACAACTCCTGCATCCTGGTCAAACCACAACCCCAGCTCCCAATATGTCTAACTCTGCAGAAAGTATAGCAACCCAATTCAACTCTTTTTTTCATAAACGTTATACACTCATTCATAAATAACAACTACAACACCCCACTAAACACCCAACCTGGCACCAGTGTTACTCCAGCCACCCTCTATCTGCATCCTATTCAAAGAGACAAAATAAAACAAAATATTAATCAAACTAAAACCGACATCAGTTGGTGCTGATAACCTACCAAATGAATACCTGAAGCTAGCAGCTGATGTCATCTCAAACCCTGTTTCTGTCTTAATCAACAGATCCAGCTCTGATCAATACATTCCTAAGATTTGGAAGATTTCATATGTAATACCTCTCCACAAAGGTGGTTCCTCACTAGAACTTTCCAACAATAGACTAATATCCATTCTGTCTCCTCTTGCAAAAATTGTGGAAAAATGCATCCACTCTCAATTGTTGGCCCACTAATTATCTAATAATCTTCTAGCCAAATCACAATTTGAATTTCGACCCAGCCACAGCACCACAACTGCCCTACTTAATTTTTTAGTTGATTTATAGTATTTGTGAAACTAAGGGCTACTTGTCTCCTCAAAATTTCTAGATATGTCAAAGGCATTTGACGCAGTTTCTCACAAAAAGCTCGTACATGAGCTCGCATTCCTAGACATATCTAAAGATGCCCTCTCCTGGTTCCAAAACTATCTTTTTGACCGCCAGCAAGCTACCAAGTAGGAAAACATTATTTCCTCCCTACTACCCATAACTGTAAGTGTCCCAAAAGGCTCAATACTAGGTCCACTTCTTTTCTCTGTCTTCACAAAATATCTTCATACCAGAACCAGCCATGCCACTGATGTCCTTCAAGGATGCATCTGCAGTCCTTACAAATGGGTTGTCCTGTCGTCAGGCAGCCCTTCGGTCGGCCGGATTCCAAAGTCTGGGTCTGGCTTCGGCTGGTGTCGCACTTCACCCGACGTCATAGCTGCAGTTCTTCGGGTATAAAGGCATCAGCCGACGCCATCTTCCTCAGTCTTTCTTGCCGCGTGGCGCCCGAAGCAGAAGCTGTTCGCAAGTGCCGGTCGGTCAGATCCAGAGATTACTACTACCGAATACTACTTCGAAGACTTCTAAAAAACTAAGTACCCCGTTGGGGACTCTTTCTTGCCTCAGCCGATGTCAGAAAAAGTGAATAACTGTTTAACTTGTGGGAAACAAATACCTCATAAAGATTTCCACTCTTACTGCTTACCTTGTTTAGGCCCAGACCACGACGTAGTAGCTTGTCTAGCCTGTGCTTCTTTTAACCGACGGACGCTCAGACGTCGGTCAGAGTTTGCTGAGCAGTTTTTCGGCTCTGATTTTGCGTATATTATGCCGTCGGATCCTCCGACTACTCAAATTGCCAAAAAACGCAAAGAAAAGGACCGACACTCGCAGTCCGTGGTTTCGTCCGAAACCGCGGTTAAGCAAACCGCGAGTGTCTCGGTTTCGGCCGAAGCCGAGCAAGCGGTCCTTGCTTCAGCCGAATCCATGCCTTCTACCGAGGCCTCTTCTAGCCTAGTAGAATCGGCTTCAGAAATCCAACCTGCTGTTGTGGTTTCTCAGGAATTATCGGACACTATTCCCTTGGATGTATCAACCCCTGCAAGTGGAGCTGCTAGGCCCCCTGCAGCCATGTCCATTAAGGCCTTTGCCAGGGCTAAAGCAGCCAAAACTACTAAGTCTGTGCCGTTAAACCCCCCTCTCACAGGTCCAGCTCCAGTTCCCAAATGCTTTCGTTGGCAGAGGATCTCATTTCTTTAATAAGGGGATCCCAACCACATCCAGACAGGGCCTCGCATCCTCCTCCAGAGAAGAGACCTAGAGCAGAGCCCCCTGAGCCAGTGTCCACTGATGATTCCTGTGTTGATTCAGACAATACAGACCCTCCAGAGGCTCCTTTTTCTCCTTACGAAGACTCTGATGCCGAAGAGTCGATTCCTTCTGCCTCTCCACCTGAGGAATTTTCCTTTGGGGAAACCTTACATGCCATGAGGGAACAATTTCAGTGGCAGGGCCAAGATTTCTCAGACTCCAGGAAAAGGCTTAGGACCTTTTTGCATTTACCACAACATAGGCCTTTAGCTATACCTCCAGTTCTTTCTGTTGTAGATGATGCATTTAATGATGCTTGTACTGCTCCTGATTCTTTACCTCCAGCCCCTGCTAAGCCCGATAGGTTCTACAGGGTCCCGGACACACATCACCATTTATACAAGGCTCCTTTTACAGATCCCGAGACTATCTCCCAGGGGCCTAAGGCAGTAGCATCTACCTCTGTTAAAAATCCCCTCCCCTCTGAAAGGGAATCCAGGTCCTTAGAGAGATGGGGTAAAAAAGTATAGACCTCTGCTACTCTGTCAGCTAGAGCCTTGAACTGTCAGTTTCATATGATCCAATATCAGGAGTTTATGCTTGATCAACTAACTAAGGAACTGTCCTCTGATGAATCTTTAGATAAGAAATATGTTCTAGAAATGGTACATAACATTCAGCAGGTTAGTAACCATTCCTTAAAATGCGGCTATGATGCACTGGAGGCTTCCTTTAGATCAGCCATGACTGGCACAGTTATCAGAAGGCATGCATGGTTGAAAGAACAGGCCTTGCCGGATCATGTCAAATCAAAACTATTAGATGCTCCCATGGATAAGGTCAATTTATTTGGTTCTCCTGCTCAGCAGGTATTGAAGAAAATGGAAGAGAAGGCAAAATCTGTACAGACAGTAAAAGATTTCTTACAGGTCCAACCTCCAAGGTTTAGCAGGAACTGGCCCTCCAAGAATTGGTCCTTTCCAGACTCCTCTAAAGCTCAGAGAGGTAGGAATAGGCGTTCAAGAGGCAGAAATCAATCCAGGGGTGCCTACAGGGGATGCCAGTGGCAGGGCAACAAACAGCGAGGCACAGACGTAGCAACTACCTCTGCAACAGGACAATCACAGTGACTTGGCTTTAGCACCGCCTACCAGGGAACAGATAGCAGCACCCTTAGGCGGAAAGCTAGCCCTCTTTTCAAAAAACTGGCACTGCATCACAAGGGACAAGTGGATTTTGAAAACTATAGACCAAGGTTACAGGTTTCATTTCCATACTCTACCAAGAAAGAGGAATGCCAAATTTACCACCAAATCAAAAGTCAGAAGCTCTAAAACAAATAGCTCAATTAGTAAGCATGAGAGCTGTGGAAAAGGTACCATCTATGGAACAAGGAAAGGGATTTTACTCCAGACTCTTCCTGGTACCAAGAAAAGAGAAAAAATGGAGGCCTATTCTCGACCTGTTCGCCTTAAACACATTCCTCATTGTTCCAAAATTCAAAATGCTGACCCTACAGCAGCTTCTTCCCATGCTGGGCAAGGAGTCTTGGCTGGTAACTCTAGATCTCAAGGAGGCATACCTGCATGTCCCCATACGACCAAATTGCAGAAGATACCTCAGATTTCTTGCAGGATCAGAGCATTATCAATTCTCAGCATTGCCCTTTGGCTTATCTACTGCGCCCAGAGTGTTCACGAAATGCCTGGCATCAGTAATCGCTCACTGCAGACTTCAGGGAATCCAAATTTATCCATACCTGGACGACTGCCTGATACAAGCGGACAACAAAAACAAACTAACAGAAGATTTACAAAGAGTCATTTACTTGCTGCAAGCCCTGGGATATACAGTCAATATAAAAAAGTCAAGGCTGATTCCATCCCAAAGAATGACCTTTTTAGGTGCAGAACTGGACACATCAAAGCAGATGGCATTCCTAACTGTAGAAAAACAAGAACAACTCCCTCTCTACTTCTTGGCATTAACAAAGCAGAACCATCTAACAGCAAGAAAAGTACTGCAAGCCCTGGGCTTCATGGCATCCTGCATAATTCTGGTCCCTCATGCCAGACTACATATGAGAAAGCTACAGTGGTACCTGAAGAATTTATGGTCTCAACACAAACACAGCCTAGAAACCAAAATTCCACTAATACCATGCCTGAAGCAAGAGTTCCTATGGTGGGCTCAGGCCTGTCAATCAAACACAGGTTTGCCCTTCTACAACATTCAACCAAGCCAAACCATCACAACGGACGCCTCAGACCTCGGTTGGGGGGCCCACACGCTGGACAAGTGCATACAAGGCCTATGGACTCAGGATCAGCTGAACCTGCACATAAATCTAAAGGAAATGCTGGCAGTAAAATTGGCAATCCAGACATTCAGACCATTCCTCCAGGAAGGACAGTTGATGATAAGGACAGACAACACCACAGTTATGTGGTACATCAACAAACAGGGAGGCACACATTCATATCCTCTATGCCGGATGGCACTGGACCTGTGGAATGTGGCTCTGAGCTACAACATTCAGTTACAAGCAATTTTTGTACCAGGAAAAGAAAATGTTCTAGCAGACATATTAAGCAGAACTACCACGGATGCTCACGAATGGATGCTACACCCGGACATCTTCAAAGCCATCACAAGAAAATGGGGACTACCACAAATAGACTTATTTGTATCCCCACTCAATCACCAGCTCAAGAAATTCTGCACAAGGACGTACCACCCACTTGCTTGGAAGGTGGACTCCCTATCCTTCAGTTGGGAAAACCTGACAGCATATGCCTTCCCACCACTTCCTTTGATGCACAAAGTGCTTTTGAAGATCAAAGAGGAACGTCCAAGGGTCATTCTGATAGCTCCAGACTGGCCAAGACAACATTGGTACCCATTACTGAGGAGCATGTCTCGGGAACAGATGTGGACACTACCCCTGATCCCATTGCTGTTAACACAGAACAGCTACAACATCCTGCATCCAAACCTGAAAACTCTGCAGCTGACTGCCTGGAACATTACATAAGAGCAACTAACCCAAATTTATCTCAAAGGGTTAAAGACATCATCCTTGAGGCTCGCAGACCTTCAACAAGAAAGAATTATGCAGCAAAATGGAAAAGATATCTCATTTGGTGTAATGCAAACGGAAAAGATGTGTCATTGGTAAACATAGCCAACAACCTGGAATACTTGGCAGAGCTCTTCCATACAGGCCTGTCCTACTCCTCCATCAAGATACACGCATCAGCTATTTCGGCAGAATACAGCTTGGATCCCCCTGTCTTCTCACATCCTCTGCTCAGGCAGTTTCTGAGGGGAATTAAAAATGTAAAACCTCCTAGGAAACCACCACTACCAGCATGGGACTTGAACTTTGTGCTAGAAAAATTGACGCTTCCTCCTTTCGAACCAGCAGCAACAGCAGAATTGCAATACTTATCCTGGAAGACTGCCTTCCTGCTGGCAATCACCTCAGCAAGAAGGGTTTCTGAACTACAGGCATTAATGGCAGTGCAACCCTTCCTGATCTTCCATCAAGACAGAGTGTCCATGAGAACGAATCCTACATTTATGCCTAAGGTGGTATCCAGAGTGTCTTTAAACCAGGCTATCCACCTACCCACATTCTTCCCCAACCCACAGAACAGGGGAGAAAGACTGTTGCATACCTTGGATGTGCATAGACAATTACGCTACTACCTGGACAGGACCAAGTGCAATAGAAAAACTGACCAGCTTCTGGTAGCATATGCAACAGGAAGGGAAGGAAAAGCAATTTCAAAACAGACAATCTCCAAATGGATAGAGAATTGCATTAGATTTTGTTACTCCTTCCACGGAAAGAAAACTCCAGAGAACATTAGGCCTCACTTCACAAGGGCTACAGCCACTACTACAGCTTTCTTATGAGGAGTGCCTACCAAGGACATTATAGAGGCTGCTACTTGGACCTCCGTGCATACATTTGCCAAGCATTATAATTTACCTTTATATTCTAGATCCCGAGCAGGTTTTGCCTCTGCGGTTTTGCAAGGGATCCTAACTGCACCATAATCTCTCTTTATTCCTCCTCCCCTAGTTTGGCTATGGTATTCTACCCATTTGTAAGGACTGCAGATGCATCCTTGAAGGACATAGTACAGTTTTGTACCTACCATAAATGTAGATGTCCGATAGGAATGCATCTGCAGTCAGGATTACCCACCCGCCTTCCCCTCTGTGGTACTCCTAGGGTATTTGCCATCTTTCAGCTAGCTTGGGGGGGATCTATTATGGTGTATTTGTTTGTATATATGTACATACATGCTTATTTTGTGTGTTTGCTCTCTACTATTTGGAAACATTGGCATTTATCCAAATTTAGCCTTCCAAGAGGGCACCTGGCATCTGGTGCAAGAAACACTGAGGAAGATGGCGTCGGCTGATGCCTTTATACCCGAAGAACTGCAGCTATGACGTCGGGTGAAGTGCGACACCAGCCGAAGCCAGACCCAGACTTTGGAATCCGGCTGACCGAAGGGCTGCCTGACGACAGGACAACCCATTTGTAAGGACTGCAGATGCATTCCTATCGGACATCTACATTTATGGTAGGTACAAAACTGTACTTTATACAATATGCAGATAATTCCATTGTCATCTGTGCTCCACCCTCCCTGCCAAAGCTGCAAGAAATTGCTCAAAAATCCTTTTCTGTCATCAGATCTTACCTATATAACTTTCAACTCATTCTAAACCCTATCAAAACAAAACTAATGCATGTTAAGTTGTCTATCTCACCTTCATTCTTGCCGGTTGGGATCGGCTCCGACTCGGCCATCTTCTATAGCTCAAGAGCTGTTTACTGGCTCGAGGCTACCACTTATCCCATGATGCCTAGCGCTAGCTACCCAGATCTCATTTGCCGTTCAGCTGCGAGGTGTCGTTTTTCTGGCTCAGGCTCGTATAAAGTTTCTTTATAGAACCTTTTTACTAGAAATAGTCTTTTTCCTAGGGGTTATTGTTAACTTTTAGTCTTATTTTTGTTGTGTTAGCTAAGTGTGTATTTGTAGCTCCCTTCCCTTCCTTGTAGAACTCATTTAATTTAGAGAGTTCTCCCCTCCCCCCCTCCTTATCCTTTCTTGTTAGGTTAGCCGTTTAGGTTAGAGGCTTTCCTTCTACCTTCTTTATAGGCTAGCCATTTGAGTTAGAGGCTTTCCTATCAAAAAAAAAAAAAAAAAAAAAAAAACTTTAGCTTTAGTCTGTAGTATACTGTGTTTTTCTGTAGACTGTATTTTGATTTGTTAGCTATTGTTGTATTTTTTGTTACAGGATGTCAAAAGAATCCAAGGTGTCTGGGTTCAAGAAGTGTGACTCATGCTGTCAGAAAATGTCTCTTGACAGATGGGCATACTTCTTGCGTCTATTGTTTATTGCACCTGCAGGACTCTTGTTCTATCTGCCATGCATTTAGTCCAAGAGTTCTGCAGGAGTGTAAGAATAAGCTTATTCTTAGGGGTCTTTTAAAGCCCCAGGATTCACTGGCCAAGACTCAGCCTGTAAAATCCCCTAAATCTACCAAATCGTCGCCTCCAAGTTCGGAGCCGTCTTTGGTTCAGACTCTACCTGCTGCTTTGGTTCTGGCTGGAACCAATAAGACTACCTCCCCGTCGGCTCCATCAGAAACTTAGGAGCCTTTGCGGACCCACAAGAGGCTGAGATCCCCTTCTCTGGAATCAATACATTCGGCTCCTCAGTCTCCCCTGCTTCAGAGCGAGCGCAGTCACAGATTTTCTCACTCCTCTCGATCGTCTAGGCTCACAGATCACGACATGGAGAGAGTGGTCAGTGGGTTGCTAAAGTTGCAGGCACTTGCCAAGATGTTGTCCAGCCCTCCTCAACCAGTGATGGCTCCATCCACTTCTATCGATGTTCCTCCTCCAACTCCATTGAGCTCGGAGCTGGAGTTCATTGGGATTCGAGTAGTGGAATCATCAGCTCCGATAACTCTATCTTCTTTGGTTCCGTCATTGGCTCCGATTCCCTCAATGGTGCCATCCATCGAAGGATCTGGGCTCCGGGGCTCCCTCTTCGGCTCCGAGGGGGCAAGTGGCATTGGACCCTTGTCCGTCCCCATTCTCTCTCTCGGGGCTTCAGCGCAGGTGAGCTCGGCACCTACATCTGCCTCGGAGCCGTCTCCCTCGGTGCGGGGAAGGATTCCGATTTCGTCGGAACCGGAGCCTTCTCTGCATCGTGGCAGGGATGCCTTCGATGTCATGAGGAGTGTGCTGGCCACTGAGTCAGCTCCACTATCGGCCCCATCGGCTCCGTCCCCTGTAGTGGCTGTGCCAACCTCTGCTCCTCATCCAGACCCCAAGAGTGGGGAACCGGTGCTTCAGGTTACCCCATTGGGTGTTTCCTCTTCTTCTGAGGCCTCCCCTGATCATTCAGAGGAGCCCCCTTGTAAGAAGAAGTGCAAGAGGAAGCACATTGACTCCCCTGAGTCTGTCACTTCTGATACAGACTTAGATGATTCAGAAGGGTCCCCGAGATCCCCCTCTGAAGATGTTTCCTTTTCGGACATCCTAGAAATGCTTAAGCAGAGGGGGAACTGGAATCCTCTAGCCCCTACCGAGGATGAGTCTGTATTCCTGGATACGTTCGGTTCCCGACCTTCCACCTCCTGGGTTTCTCCGCCTTTTGATCCACTTATGTCAGTGGTAGCTCGAAAGGCTTGGTCAGCCCCGGATACAGTGGAACCAACTCCAAGGAGACCTGGCAAGTTCATCACAGCACCCCATGATAAGCAGTTCCTTACCAAAGGTGTTCCTGTTGATGCCATGGTGGTAGCAGCAGCCACCAAAAAAGAGTTAGCGGAAACCTCTTCGTCTGTCCATCCTCCTAACAAGGAGTCTAGGACCATGGACAGATACGGGGAAGTGAATGTTTGCTTCAGCGACCTTTGTTATGAGGTCACTGAACTACTTATGCCATTTTACCCGGCTTCAGAGGGATCTCCTTAAAGAGCTCGGAGATAACCTTCAAGATCTATCAGCTGAGGGGGCTCAAGCTAAAGTGGCTTCCCAGCTGGCTACCCTTAATTCTGTAGTCAACTCCTCTATGAGGCTCATTTCCTATGCGGCTGATGGTGCAAGTAGAGCTGCAGGTATGAGTGTGGCCCTTAGGAGACATGCATGGATGCGACTGTGTAACTTTGCGGAATCCTTTAGAGCGTCATTCACCAATACCCCCTTTGATGGTTCCTTTCTTTTGGGACCACAGGTGAAAGACACTTTGACTAGATGTGAGCAAGAAGGCAAGACTCTCTCTGCCGTGGGAGTCCATTTTTCCACTCCTTCCAGACCATACCCCCAAGGGTCAGAAGAGCGGTAAAATGTGGTTCCAAAAATCCCAGTGAGCCTCGACTGACACACACAGCGATTTTTCCTCCAGGGGCAGAGGGGGAAACAATAACAGACGCCACCCTCATGGCAGAGGGGGTCCGCAGAACCAGAGCAACAGAGAATCCTTCTCTGAGTAGCCCTTTCAGCATCCCTGAAGGGTTGCCCAGCTGCCCACCTCTGGAGGTAGTCGGGGGAAGATTTTCACTGTACCCAAAAGCCTGGCAAAATTTAATGCAAGACAAATGTGTATGGTCAATTATATCCGGAGGTTACAAAATTCCCTTCTCTCAACCCCCCTTACCGTCAAGCAAATCCCTTCCAGATGTTCCACCCAATCTGAGGGACCAAGCAGTCATAGAAGTTTCAAAACTTCTAGAAAAAAAGAGTCATCCAGGAAGTCCTGGCAGACCAACACAGATCCGGAACTTACTCAAGGTTTGGTACCAAAAAAGACAGAGGACTGGAGACCGATTCTGGATCTCAGCAGACTAAACAAGTCTGTTCAAAGAACAAAGTTTTGGATGGTCACGCTACAGTCCATTCTACCCTTTCTGGGTCAGGACAATTGGATGTGCTCCATAGATCTTTAGGATGTGTACTACCACATCAAAATGGACAGGCGCTCCAGGAGATTCCTTCGCTTCCGGCTGGGAGCCAGTCATTACCAGTTCAGAGCTCTGCCCTTTGGTCACACCACAGCCCCAGGGTCTTCACCAAATGTATGGCAGTGGTCACGGCTCACCTGAGACATCAAGGATTCCAGGTGTTTCCATATCTAGACGACTGGCTCCTCACTGCTACTACCAGGCATCAACTTCTGCAAGCCAGGGACTACACAATCACAATCTGCTCCCAGCTAGGCATTACAATAAACTTTGAAAAATCTGGCTTGTTGCCCTGTCAATCTATCACCTATATAGGAGCAGACTTAGAAACAAGGAACATGTCCGCAAGGCTACTGCCAGAAAGGGTGTCTACAATTCGCCAGCAAGTCCAAATTCTAATGCAGAGCAAAAGGATCCAAGTCAGGTTCATCCTTCAAACTCTGGGTTCCATGGCAGCAACATTTCTTCTGATCCCTCTGGCCCGCTTTCACATGAGGATCCTTCAGTGGCTTCTGTCCACACAGTGGTCTTTCCAACAGCTGCCCATGTCTCACATGACCATGAGTACAGAAGCATGCAGAAGGCACCTTTCCTGGTGGATGGTCTCCCCACTAGTGACTCAGGGCAGACCCTTCATTCAGCCCCCTCCGGTTGCCACAGTGACCACAGACGCCTCCCTGATAGGATGGGGGGCATTATCGGGGCAGAACAGTCCAAAGCACTTGGCAGCCTCACGAGTACCATCTGCATATAAACGTTCTAGAAATGAGAGCCGTGCTCCTAGCGTTGCAAGCTCTTCAGGACTCTCTCCCTTCTGGGACCATTGCAATTCAAACAGACAACATGTCAGTGGTGTGGTACATCAACAAACAGGGCAGAACCAGGTCCTACCCCCCTATGTCGAGAAGCACTCAGACTCTGGCAGTGGGTGATTTCCTCCCAATGATTTCTGATTGAGACGCACATCCCTGGGAGGTCCAGTGTCATAGCGGACAAGCTCAGCAGAGCTATTCTCATGCCTCATGAGTGGTCTCTGAATCAGGTAGTTGCTCATCTGATCTTCAGCAAATGGGGACAGCCATGCTGCGATCTTTTTGCCACCCTCTTCAACAGCAAATGCAGCAACTACTTCTCCCTTCTTCCGCTTCCAGGTCACACTCCCAGAGATGCTCTAGTCCACGATTGGCCTCAGGGACTTCTTTATGCCTTCCCTCCGTTTCCCCTGATACCGAAACTCATACAGAAAGCAATATCGCTGGGTTGCAAAATGATCCTCATTGCCCCCTACTGGCCTCAACAGATATGGTTTCCGTTCCTGCACTATTACCTTCTCGATCAACTCTGGACTCTGGATCCGATTCCAGACCTACTGATTCATCAATCAGGTGGGCTGCATCAATCCCTCCAAACACTCCAGCTCACAGCTTGGTTGCTCCACTTCCAACCTTAGCTAGGCTTTCCAGCATTTCCCCGGCCGTGCGTGAGATTATTGTCTCCTCTCACAAGTCCACAACTAGAAAAACTTATGCTAGAAAATGGAAACTTTTTTCTTGTTGGGCAGAGGCTAGGAATGTAGATCCCTTTTCAGCCCCAGTCCACGAAATTTTGGAGTTCCTAGCACAACTTTTTCATTCTGGGTCTGCTTCTGCTACAATGAGGGTTCAATTGGCGGCCATTTCTAACTTTTATGTTGGGTTGTCTAATTCAAACATTATGTCTCATAAGCTCTGTAAAGCCTTTTTAAGAGGGACTACTCTCCCTCCTCCTTGGGACCTTAATTTGGTACTAACCTCCTTAATCATGCCCCCCTTTGAACCTGCAGTGTCCTGCTCCATTAAGTTTCTATCTTGGAAAACACTCTTTCTGGTAGCTATTACTTCAGCCAGATGCATCTCTCAACTTCAGGCACTATGTGTTCATACTCCATACTTGTTTTTTCATAAGGACAGGGTTGCTCTGAGGACTAATCCCTCGTTCCTTCCAAAAGTCTGCTCAGAAAATAATTTAAACCAATCTATAGACCTTCCTGTGTTTTTCCCTAACCACACCAACAAGGCAGAATACAAATTACACCAATTGGACGTTCATAGACAATTGCGTTTTTACTTGCATAAGACTAAGGATATAAGGAAGTCAGACCAACTATTCCTTTCCTACTCTCTAGGCAAACAAGGTCTCCCAGTTTCCAAAGTGACCTTATCCAGGTGGTTGTCTCACATTATTTCTTTAATTTATCAATTGAGAAACAAAGAGTTGCCTATCAAACCGAAAGGTCATTCTGTTAGGGCTTTGGCCACTTCTGTAGCCTTCCAATCTAGGTTGCCCATGGATTCTATATTTTCAGCTGCTACGTGGGCAATTCCTCATACCTTTATATCTCATTACAAGCTAGATATGGTCTCCAGGTGCAGAGCTGACTTTGGTTCCACTGTTCTGAAGAGTCTGTTGCAATGAGCCACCCAGGATTGTTGGTGCTAGGGACACTGTCCCAAACAGCAAGAACGAAGGTGAGATAGACAAATTAACATAAAGAAGTTATGTACCTACCATAACGTTCCATGTTAGTTGTCTTCATCTCGCCTTCTTTCTTGCATCTCACCCTCCGTCCCCCTGTCCTATTGGATCGAGAGGAGTTTTGGTTTCACTGGCTGAGTGTTCTCTGGTTTGTTTCCTCTACTGACATACAGAGTATGACAGGTATGCTCAACCTGTTTGCTTGGACAGGTTGGTTCTCTGGCTATGTGTGGGATTAGCTATTTCAAACAAGATCTGGGTAGCTAGCGCTAGGCATCATGGGATAAGGGGTATCCTCGAGCCAGTAAACAGCCGAGGATTGGCTCCAATCCCAACCAGCAAGAAAGAAGGTGAGATGAAGACAACTAACATGGAACATTATGGTAGGTATATAACTTCTTTTTTTAACAACCATCACAAAACCAACAACCTTGGTCAGCACTTTAAAATCACCTCATCTAACTACACATTGATAGAACTAGTCTCTGAAACCAAGCTATTAGGTGTCACAGCGGATAATAGTTTGAGATTTGATAAGCACACATCATTTGTTATCAAAAAAGCCCACATTAAATTAAGTTCCCTATATAGAATTAAGTCTTATCTTGCCAACTCATCCAGACAAGCTATTACCAGGACCCATGTACTATCCACACTATTATGTGCCTCCCCTGTACTTACAAACCTCAGAAAAATTGACTTAAATAAACTAGAAATGTGCTACCACAAAATCGCCAAATTCGCTACAAACCTACTACACAGAAGCCACTACTGTGTTGCTCTCCAGCAACCCAATTTTCTGTCCTTTAACCAACCTACTCTAACACACATTATCAATCTGATAAATGTCCAGCCCTCCACAACCTAGTACAAACCAAAACCAATAACAGACTCCTAAGATCCTCTAACAAATTACTCCTAAAAGTTACAAAATCCAGCAACAGTTTTGGGGACTGTCTTTACTCAAGCCACATCTCTATTCTCTAAAGCATGGAATTCCATACCTCAGAATATTATGAACACAAGTAACAACAATCAGTTCAAAAACCTGCTGAAGACTCATCTAAAAGACAACTGGTTATGCCCCTGCTCATCACCAGGCTGAACAGAGTTTTTGGCTTCTCTCCCCAACACCTCTCTTTTTCTTTACATCCACTCATCCTAAACCCTCTTATCATCCTAAGTCCCCCTATATTTTTTTTACTATAGCCACACCCACAGCTATAAAAATTGCAAGTTTCTCTACTTTTTCTTTCTCCTCTCCCAATATTCTTACCTTTTTCCTGCCTTCTATTCTGTATCCTCTACATATAGCATACAATAACCATGATACTACCTGCATCTACAACACTTTAACATTGTGACTTCTATTTGATTTCCTCTATTCTTTACTCTGTTTAGAAACTTTTTCTTTAAGTGTGATTATTTGTCCTTAACTAATTATTATACAATCCTAATATATACCTGGCTAATTTATCTCTGTGGAAATGAACAGATGTCTCTGTTGTGTTGTTCCTTGTAAATCATCTCTGTAAAACAAACAGATGACTCTTTGTATTGTGTTGTATTGAGTGCTGTACATTTTGTAATATTTATATTGTTTAAATGTGGAGCTTTTCTCCCCAGGCCTCTGCTGAAAATGGACAACTTGCCTAGTCAGACCTCCCTGGTAAACAAATGTCGAACAAACAAATAAATAAATAAAAATAAAATACAATGCAAAATGCAGACGTTAAAAGAAAACTCCACCCTAGAACTAAAAAAAAAAATCAGTTTTTTTTTTTTTTTTTTTTTATACATTGTCTTTGTTTCCTGACCTACTTTAACACCTCAAAATCACTCTAAGTACTTTATTGGTAATTTTAGCCTGTTTTCCACAATATGGCTACCAGTGGGGCTTGATGTATCAACATGATCTTGTTCTCCCTCAACCCTTTCTCTTTCCCATAATGCTTTGTATGAAAAGAAAACACTAAACAAAGTCTTGCAATTTAGTTACTTTTCTGGCTGTAGCTGGATAACTTCTAAATATTGTGTAAAACAAGGTTTGAGCCAAACATAAATCAGAGTGATTAGAAACAGAAAAGAAGCAGTCCTTTTACAGAAGGTAAAGAAAATAACAGTGACCCTCACAAATCCCATTATATGTCAATGGCATGGGAATTCAAAGTTACTTCCTTATGTCTGGCATGAGTCATACAAAGTATTATAGGAAAGAGAAAGGGTTGAGGGAAAACAAGATCACGTTGATACATCAAGCCCTATTGGTAGCCACATTGTGGAAAACAGGCTAAAATTACAAATAAAGTTCTTAGAATAATTTTGAGGTGCTAAAATAGGCCAAGAAACAGAGTGAAAAAACAATTTTTTTTAGTTCTAGGGTGGAGATTCCTTTAAATATCATATACACTTAAAAAATTGTATATATAAAAAAACATAGAAATTAAATATATCCTAGATATAATTATGTTCTCTAGAGTTATATTTCAGTTTTAAGTATTGTGATAATGTTAAGAACTTTATTTAGGTTAATAGGGGTACTGAATATGTGTATTGCATTACTGCTATGTATCTGATTGTTTGGTAAGAATTTCTAGGTCTGGCTAAGTAATGCGGGAAGCCAAAAAGGACACTACAGATAAAGGACAGATAGCAAAGTTGAGTGGTAGGATTATAGTTTGCAATCCAAGAGGTGAGTCCTAAGGTTTGCTTTAAAGTATTTTGGATTTACAATTTGTCTTATGTCTTGTGGGAGAGTATTCTAAAATTTTGATACATATGAGGAATGCTTTGCTTCATCATGTTTATGGTTTGGGCTATTTACTTGGGCAAGATATATCTCCTATTATTACTATTATTATTATTATAAGAAAGGAGGATTATACCATTAAAATTACAAAACTGCCATGTAAAAACTGTAGATGCAGTAACAGAAACAGATGGATTCTGTGCTGTAAAGATGGGATATGGTGCAGTCATATGATCATCATGGATTCAACTTAGTTTCCAATTTATTGTATATAATGCTGTGGAATATGCTATTTCATGTCATTGCCTTCAGTTTTAGTAGGGGAATAGAACATGTTATTGTGAGTTTCAGATGTTGATGTAGAGCTGAGGAGGGTTACATTCACAGTGAGTTTTTTTGCTAGATACTGTAAACAAAAGCGACTAATGGATGGGTCCTTCTTAAGGCAAGATCGAGTATCATACATATTTTTCTTATAAACACCATGCATGGTCATGTATTAATAAGGCCCTAGTGAACTACAAACTTGTGTTTACAGAGTAACATTATAAAACTGGTGCCATGGTGTTATCAGCCCACATTTGAAATAAAATAGCAGGCTATGTAGTTTCCCAACATTTCTGTTACAGGTTAAGCATTTCAGTAAATGGTGCAAGGATGCCTTACTGGAAGGCTTAAATGTGGATCCTGAAAAGTAGGTAAAGACGTGGGATGATTGTAAGGGGCAGATGAATAAAGTAACATGGAAAATGCAAAAAATACGAATACATGAGAAATACATGTTTTAAACAAGTTCAGAAGAGGCAAATGCAACTTTAGGCATATTTTGGAAAGGAAGCTGCAATTTCAAAAAGTAGCCATTAAAGTTTTTATTTTTAATAACACACCATGTCCCTTATAACTTTGACAACAATGACAGCAACAACAACTGAAGAGTGCATTACATAGAGTAACCGACTCAGAAGGGAATTTAAAATTAAACAAGTGTGAGATATTGAGAGTCTTTAGGGATTATTATATGATGCCATATTCCAGTGAAATGTCATTTGTGAAGGCATTAGACAGGTTGGAGGGTTTCTAAAATTGAGCAAAATTGTCCAAAGTAAGTTTGGATCATAGGGAAGGGTTAATGAAACCCTATACTATAAAGAGGTCTTGAAGGTAGTGAAACAAGCAGTCTCAAATAAATCTCATATGTAGATGAAATTCTTCTAGAGGTAGGGAAACCCGGGGGTGAAGGTCTGATACATCAAGGAGTTCAGTTTTTCAATTTGGTTAAGATTAATAAGGAGAAATCCAAAATGTGAAAACAGGCTATAATTGTGGTAATCCCTAGAGAAAGCAAGGAACCTCTCTGGCCATCCTACTACGTACCCATCTTGGTATTAAGTCATAATTACAAAATGTTCTTGATGTAAAAAGAACAATGATTTTCCAAGATGGTCATGAGTGGGAAGGGAGAGTTGTTTTATTGGGTCTTGATGCTGAAAAAAAACTTTTGATACAACTGATTGGAGTTTCTTATTCAAAGAAATGGAGAAGATGGCATTCCCATCAGAGTTTCAGGAGTTTACTCAAGTTATATGTGGAGGAACAACAGGCTTTCTGAATCAATTATGACTAGAGACACAAGTTAGGGGGTGCCCTCTGTCTGTCTTGTTATTCACCACTTACTTGGAAATGCTGCCAATTTGGAGCAGAGATTCAGACAAAAGAAACTTTAGATGGGAAAGTGAACAAATTAAGTTGTCATTGTTTTCAGGCAATATAACTAAGGTTGACAGACCCACAGAGGGACTTAGACAAACTTAGTTTGTTTTAGTATCCCATTTAACTAATTAACTATCACCCAACACTATCACTGAGTCTTACTTAGCACATCGTTTCTCTTTTCTTGCTTACGTGTACACTCTGAATCAGTTCCTCTGATGTTGCATGCAACAGTTTTATTACTACATCTCTCTCCTTCATTCTCTCATCTCTTACCAGCCTTCTCTTCCCTCGTACTTACCGCTAAAAACAGATACTCTCTCCCGACTAGTAAAACAAACTATTTACTCAGTAACTCCCAAAGTTCCATAATGCTGTATCAAACACTTCCACTAATAACCGTTTTACCACTATCCTATATCACATCCTACTATTGCTAGTTATAGATTCATAAGGCCTGGCAATAGACTAAGAGAGAGTGAGCCCTAAACTGGAACACTCCCTCCTCAGCTTAAAAACAGGCAAATAAGACTTCTTGTGAAGTCCTCCAAAGCAAACTATGAATCCAAATTAGCTTCCTCAACTAAAGACAGCCATAAGGCATTCTTTAGTTACATCCATAACCTAAAATGAAAGATCCAGATTTGTGCTGAACTAGTAGTTAATGATACCACATATACCAAGCCTGTGGACACAGCTAACCTGTTGGCTAACAAGTTCTGTGAAAACTTTACTCCCCTGTCCCAGCCACATGTACCCCATTACATCCATTCCACCTGTCCCCTACCTTGTATGTCTAAAGATCAGGTTGTAAACACCCTCAGTAAGGCCAAAAACACAGGATCTATGAGACCTGATAACATTTCATGCTATGTCCTACATGGGCTCCAACAAGAATTAGCAACACCATTGGGTAGTCTTTTCAATCATAGTCTAAGCACCAGCTTCTTCCCAACTGAATGGAAAATGGCCACCATTATTCTCTTGCACAAAGGCGGTGCTTCCCCTGACATCAGGAATTGTAAACCTATTAGCCTGACTAACCTTATCTGCAAGGCCATGTAGCAAATCATCATGTACATTATCAGCAAAGATGTAGATAATCTCCAAACACTTGCCCCTACTCTATTTGGATTTGTCAAAGGGAAATCATGCCTGTCAAACCTAGTGGGCTTCTTTGAGACGGTCACCCTGAATGACAGGAAATCTGTGCATACAGCCTACCTAGATTTAGCCAAGGCATTTGACACCATCCCCCACTCAGGCATTATTGACAAACTCACCCAGCTAGGTATCAACCCTTATATCATTAGATGGGTCACTAGCTGGCTCATTGAATGTCAAAATAGGTGAATCCACCTCCTACAGCACACCTGTAACCAGTTGTGTTCCACTGGGATCAGCCCTGTGACCTCTGCTGTTTGGAATCTATTTCTCTGAAGTACAAGGAAAAACTAAAGGTCTGTGGCTGACAGAGTTTGCTGATGATTGCAAACTGGGAGCATTTATAGAATCTCCAAATGATGTCAACATCCTACAGGAGGGTCTTACACAAACAAATGATTGGTGCCAAAGTCATGGCCTTAAACTCAATGCAAAAAAAAAAATGTATTATCATCTCTTTTCCTAAGAGTGATGTTCCCACTAACTACCACATCAGTAGCAACACCTTAAGTATGGACTCAGTGGTGAGAGACCTGGGCACACAGGTTGACATCAACCTTACCTTTGACTGCCATATCTCCACAGTGGTAAGAAGGGAATTATATAATTCTTATCTCATAAGTAAGGGCATTGCCTCGAGAAAAAAAGGAGTTATAACCTCTCTGTACTCTTCCCTCATCAGGCCAATAACTGAGTACAACGCCCCTTTTTGTATGTACCTTTTCAAGCAGCTGCAGCAATTGGAGAGACCACAAAGGTTCTTCACAAGGAAAATTCAAGATCTTCAGCACCTGTCCTATGTAGGTCATCTGAAATCAGTGTCACTTTATTCTATGTCATACAGACTACTCAGAGGTGATGTCTGCCTTGCATATAAGGTAATCTCTGACTCTGATTTATTGGAAATGCTGTATGTTTGCAAATCAAATGGTACACGGGTTACTCACTCTAAAGACCTTAACATGGTATGTAACATCAACAGAACCTGCTGGAGAGACATATTTGTCTCCCAGAGGCTACCACACATTTGGAACAGACTCCCACTTCATGTCAAATAGAGCATCTCATTGTCCCTCTTCAAATGCAATCTGGATGATTGGCTAACCGTAGATTCACCCGAGGGGTTCAACCAGTGTCCATCTTGGACAGGGGCTGAGCATGGAAATAAGGGTAGAACTTGGCTAATCTTGTATGTGGCCTAGTTCCATTAGCCTATTAACTTCTTATGATCCATAAGGAAGTATGCTCACACATCATCACCTCTCCACCCTTAGATCACATCCAAACGCAATGTGTTACAGTCACCACAAACTTATTTGCTACATTCATGCATCTGTTTAAAAATAGATACTGCTGGCAAAAACTCATGTACCTTAAACTACAAATAAAACATAATAGTAAATATAAGAGTCTCTCTTACCATTGCCACTACACACTACTCCTAAAACTGAATGGTGACATTCACCCCAACCTAGGTCCTACTAATCCCTCACATTTCTCTCCAATACCCCAGAATTATTAATCTCCCTTCACATATCCTCCTTTCAAACCATCAGGACTATAGCTACTCAACATAAACCTTAGAAGCATCTCCAATAAATCACTAGAAGTCCATGTATGGGTAGCCCATTATAACCCAGGCATCATTGCTGTCACTATAACATGGCTAAAACAGGAAATAAAAGATGAAGAAATAACTTTCTTAGATCAGAGAAGCATGTGGAGCATAGAAAGGGAGTGGGTAGGATATAAACAAGAAATCCCCCTGGGATAGAAGCACAGATGAGACAACCCCCCAGGGCAATCTTAGCATCCATGACCCACCCCAGCAATACTGGACTTACTCCATGATCCATGACTGGCCACAGCGATACTGGTGCTAGTCCGAAAGGCTAGGAGTATCTCTAGCCGACCCAACATGGATATGGGGCACTGGTACTGGACTAGTAATGATGTAGTCCAAGGGGTCCAAAAAATTAAAAAAAAGCCATATCCAGATCTCCATGCAGGAGTCTATTAGAAGCTGAGGACAGAGAGAGGGCTGCCAGTCTGTCATGATGACTAATATTTCTGAGGACACTGATCTTTTCATTAGGAACTTCTGAGGTGTCTTTTTTTGACTGATATGTTTAGACAGATACATGCCAAACGGGATGTTATATTCAATAATGGGTCTCATAACTTTGGATCTACAGGTGATGCCTTTGGAAATTAGTTGAGTCAACTAGAAGGCTTTCTGAACTGTTACTGAGATGGCCAAGAAGTAAGGAATTATTAAAAAGAGTGTTTAGATGCCATTCAACAGTGTCTGATTGGAGGGGTGACTCACCTGTGTGATATGGGAAAATGTTTTGTTTACTAAAACTAAGTATGCTACATTTTTAACATTTAATTTGAGACCATTGTCCTTGCACCCATTGTTAACATGATGTAATCCCTGTTGGAGCAGTTGAAAGTCAGTGGAAGATCAAATGACAACACCCAATTTACAGTCATCTGTAAATGTATATAATCATAGGACTGGAGTGTTGGCCTGAAGGTCTGAAAAATAGATGCTAGATAGGAGATGGCCCAACATTGAGCCCAATGGTACATCACTGTATCTCTTTTGCTTCCAGAAGTGGCAGCTGCAACTCTAATCACATGGGTTCTTTCAGACAGTTATCTATCCACTGCACAATATAAGGGTTAATATTCAGATTTACAAGTCAATCGTGCTTGCATGGGGAATAGTGTCAAAGACCTTGGTCAGGTCTGGATATGCTGCATGCACTATTTACCCTCTATCCACTTCTTCAATGACTTTTGCAAAAGATTAATGAGGTTAAAGAAGTAGGACCTTAATTTCATAAACATAAATGTATGAGGGTCTAGGGATAACAGATTTTCAAAATCTTAAACAATACAAACAGTGGACGGTGTAGAAGGACTAGTCCCCACAAAAAGAACACCACCAACCCCAAAGAAAGAGCAGGGAGTAGATAAAAAGTAAACCATCCAAGAATGACCTCCATTGTAGTCTCGTACAAAAAACGCTAGAAAAATGCACGAACATTTAAAACATGTCATTTATTCAAAAATTGAGCTTTTTCAGAATCTGTATTTCCACACATATCACTTCCTTTTATACAGTTTGCCTTAAAGGCACAATGAGTGTTAATTCATAAAACAAATCAATAAAATGCTAAAATGCATATTTTAAAATACAGCAGTCTATCCTGTTAAATACTTTAAAATCATTCATATTTATATATACATAATTGTTAATAATTAGATAATTAATAACATATTAGTTGACGCATAATAAAAATATAAGAAAAATGTATATGTAAATAAATTACCAAAAAGTGTATGAATAGATGAACTGGATAATATATAATATAATATAATTCATAGGTGATCTAAAAATCAGAGTTTGTTGTTATACTCTGCTTTATAGGATACTATAAACGTATTGCTTTAATTTTTAATACTGAATGTATTGATACCATGTCATGCAACCCAGGTGGATTTATTGACTTCTGTAAACTCTATTAGGTTTTCCCAGTCTCCACCTCTTGGGTCCCAAGGTACTTTTTCTAATATTCTAAACGTATAGCTTCATGGACCAGTGCATACTAATTGATGTCTGTATAAGGCATTACTCATGTTTTTCTTTTTATAGTCATATAAGAAACATCACGATTAGTATTTAAAGTGGAAATGGCAAGCACTTTGGAAATAACTGAAAGGTTTATACTGAGAGAAGTGAATGCCTTTGCAAATAGTTATATTAAATATAAGACTGCACAATTCCTTTTATTAGTTTAAGTGTAGCTGCTGCACTATTTCTTAAGGCTAAGCATAGGCTAGCTGAGACTATGCAAGTTGTTTTTCACATCTGTGAGAGAAATAGAACTAGGACAAAGAGAAATGGTATCTGCGCAAGGGGGAACAGGTTCTAGAATGCATTTTATGCATTATTAAATCTAACTTTAAAATAAGTGAACAGGTTCTAGCATGAGTTTTCCGCATTATTAAATCTAACTTTAAAGTAGGTGAAGTCTTTGGATGTAGTTGTCTTTTAGAGTAATTTCCCTTTTTAAAATGTGTCTAGAGTTCTGTGTGTTTGAAGCAAGTTAAAAGGGGTTGGGGGTTAACATGTTTCTTGAGTGTTTTATTGAAGCACACACAGTCTGGGAAAATGTAGTATGGATTTGAACAGAGACGAGAAGCGGAAACTGCATACCAGATCAGCCTGCCAAGCATTAATATGGCATGTAATTTTCAAGTTGGATGCATATATTCAAAAGGACTGGCAGGTCAAATATGTGAATGCAATAGCTTCTTATCAGAATGATTGCCTTATCGATTATATTATAGAATTTCAGGTATAGATAAAAAACAAGGATTCCTAAATTATATTAAAAAGTGTAGGATGCAGATAGCAACTTTTTACTAGACAAATTTGGATAGAAATGAGCATGTGACTTTGGCATAGAAAGAACTTCAGAATGGATATTCAGCATAGTGTGAGGGACAACAAAAGGGGGTAATGAACGCAAGAGAGGCTCCAGTAATGATAGAAGATAAAAAGAGAGACAAGAATGATAGATTTGTGGTAATAAGGGGCTACTAGCAGAGAAGGGAGATTACAATACAATGATATGTATTTGTACTCCACTTAAAACCACTATTATAGAGCTTTAGAACATTTTGGGAGAAATAATTTGCTTTTGGCAAATGTTATTAAAAGGTGGGGACTGGAACCTGATTTGCAATAGTGAGGATGTACTAGGGAACCTACATTGAAAAATGTAACAAAAGAAATTAGATTTCTAAAGAAGTAGATGAGAATATTTGGAGTAAAAGATTTGAATATACCAGCAGGAACTCAGATGGAATTTATATCCTATTCCAATGTTCCAAATCACCCAACAGAGATCATTAAAAGCCGCACTCCAATAAGATAGTGTCCATTATGTTTTATTCCTGTCCCAGAGACTTCCCATACTCTGGAACAAGCTACCTATCTATCTGTGTCAAGCAGAGTTCCTCAATAGCACTCTTCAAGAAAAATCTTGATGAGTGGATGGGAAATAGGAAATTCACCCCGGGGATCACTTATGTGGCTCTGCTTGACAGGGGCACAGGCAAATAACTTTCATGGGTGGTATAAGCCAGAGAACCTTGTTGGCTAGGCTTACATAGACCCTTGGGCTGATGGCCTACTACCTACCTGTGAACTTATCCTTGTGTTTTTAATGTATTCTAAATTTGAATATTTCTAAATTATCACTCTAATTTCTAAAGATAATGAAGTCGATCTCCTTCACCTTCCTTCTGTAAGCTGAAAATAATTTTGTCTTAGGCAACATTGTCTTTTCCACCAGCCATTGATTTTTTTTTTGAATTTTTATAATTTTTATTTACATCAGTATTCAAAAATAAGGAACAAATATGCAATCTTCATGCATGGTGTGTTTATCAGTCATCATTTGGTTAGCCCTTCTCATTCAATTAAGAATCTAATTATCAGTATTCCTTAACCTGCTAGGCACAGCCAAAATCCAGATGTTAATATCAAAGCTTTGTTACAGTGATATATTGATAGTTGTTATCCTTCCCAGTTAGACAGAGTCAATGAAAGAAGTGAGTGCCCTTACCATAATGTAGCTAGTGCCAATGGCTCCCTAATATCTTCTGTACTAAGTATTGTTTTCTATTACCCTGACTCCGAAATTAGTTTCCAGTGATCCACTTTCTTACAATGTTATCTACTAGGTCTATGTTTCTCTAGTATCCTTTCCAGCTTGTTGACACTTTAAGAATATTAAGCACATTTTCTTTTTGTGGGGGCTGCATACTTTTTATCTCTCTTTTTATTGTCAATACTTGTTTTCTATCAAATGTTTGGCACTCTGAAGGTCGAGTTGTGCTGAATGAACCCTGCCTACCAACAGTCGGGTTGTTGAATACTGCTACTACTGACTGTTCAAATTTGCCCTACTTCCAGACCTATGTTAGCGCGTGATCCTGGGTCCAGAGGATTAGAGGGAGTTTTGGCATTCAGTGTATATTTGTGGTAAGGTTGTGCTAATTGCATGACTTGACCTTCCAAGTGTTAAGCATTTGATGGGACAGCATCAGTATTTCCTTACATCCCTGCTCCTAGCAGGTGTACATGCATAGGGATCCCTAGGTCCCTTTTTCTAGCAGGTGTACATGTGTAGGGATCCCTAGGTCCCTGCTCCTAGCAGGTGTACATGTGTAGGGTTCCCTAGGTCCCTGCTCTTAGCAGGTGCACATGCGTAGGGATCCCTAGGTCCCTGCTCCTAGCAGGTGTACATGCGTAGGGATCCCTAGGGCCCTGCTCCTAGCATGTGTACATGTGTAGGGATCCCTTGGGGCTATGCTCCTAGCAGGTGTACATGTGTATGGATCCCTATGGCCCTGCTCATAGCAGGTGTACATGTGTAGGGATCCCTAGGTCCCTATCCTAGCAGCTGTGCATGCATAGGGTTCCCTAGGTTCCTGCTCCTAACAGGTGCACATGCGTAGGGATCCCTAGGTCCCTGCTCCTAGCAGGTGTACATGCATAGGGATCCCTATGGCCCTGCTCCTAGCATGTGTACATGTGTAGGGATCCCTGGGGCCGTGCTCCTAGCAGGTGTACATGTGTATGGATCCCTATGGCCCTGCTCATAGCAGGTGTACATGTGTAGGGATCCCTAGGTCCCTACTCCCAGCAGCTGTGCATGCATAGGGATCCCCAGGTCCCTGCTCCAGCTAAGTAGCAGGTCATTTTCTTCCAGTGTTGTTTCTTTCACTAGAACCGTAGATATGACTGCTGTGCAATTTGTTTGTACCTTTCTAGCTTGGGGGACTTCCAAAAATTATGATCCCACTCTCCTACCTGATTCTGTTCAAGTTTCCAACATGTTTCTCTCACTTGTGGTAACCTTGTGTGTAATCTCACAGGGCTATAAAAGTATTGGTGCAAATACTTTCAAGCAAAACATTTTAAACTTCCTAATTCTAGATGTTTGTTTAAGCACCTTGCATGTTTAGTCCCATTGTTGCATATCCATATCCACACCTAAAAGATTCTTCCAGTAAGACAGAGGATTTCCTCTTACTTTCTCATAAATCTTTTATCAGTGCTTAATAAATTCTCCCTATTAAATGTTCATTGTTTATTTCTTGGGACCTTGACTCCTGGAAAATGGAAACTAACTCTGGTTTCTTCCTTTTTTCACAGGTGGCTAGTCTGTCATATTGGGATAAAATACTCAGAAGACCCCTGTATTTTAACACTTCTTTCTGTGTGATCGGATATGTTCCAAGCCATACCATGTCATCCCTCCCCCCCCCCACACACACTTCTTAACTTTTTGTAAAAGTAAAATAGTCTTCTGGAATTTAACTATCCCTTAGCAGTTAACATATTTATTCCTCTAGGCTGCCTTCCCAAATGGATTGGCTGCATCTCAAATTGCCAATCCTTATATTCTTTCCTTTAAAAGATTCTATCTAGTGTTTGTATATTTTTTTCATTTACTGGTGCTTGCTGCCAAATTCTAATTCTATTCATAAGATACATTGCTCCCATTTCCCTAAACATTAGAGCTTTCCATTTAGCTTAGTATTTGGGCTTCAATATATTGTAAATTAATTAACTGTGATATGTTACTAAAAATGGAAAAAAATAGACGTAACTGAAAAACACTAAAAAAAAACTGTGATATATTAACATAATCTTGTAATTAAAGATAATTTCTTGTCCTCATCTCATGATTTATAAAATTGATGTCCAAAGAGCTACATAATTCTATATTTTTGGGGCATATAAAGATCCAATAAGGTCATCATGTAAAAAGAGGAAGAAGGGTTTACCACAAGGTTCAATTACTGGGCTAGACTGGATAGAAAGTTACATATTATTTGGGCATGGGTATTTAATAAAAAGCTTTGAGGACACATCAGATGCCCCAGTAAAGTGCAATGAAGTAAAACCAAAGGTTCCTACTTATTTGTTAAAATAAGGGGAATGTAAGGAATTTGTAGTGGAAATTAAATTATTAGGGTAGATTGATATTTCATCAGAAGGGATAGCTAGGTAATAGGATAAAATGAAAATGAAGCTTAAAATGTGAAAGAAAAAGTATTTCGATACACACACACATATATATATATATATATATATATATATATATATATATATATATATATTGATATATAATATGTATATGTTTAGAAAGGTTACTATTAAGCAAGTATTTTGATACAACTCTAAAACATAACAACTCTTCACATCATGACTTAGACAACAGAAAATAACAAAGGTTGTTAGGGAGCCTATGACAAGAAAACTAACTAGAGATCCTGTAGAGGTATTAATATTTCAGAAATTCTTTGAAAAGGCACAAATAGAAATATGGAAGACTTAGCTATGCCAAAGTTAGGAAGATGAGGCTCAAGAATTACTAGATGAGCTTGGAAGGGGTAAGATAAAAATGATGATGTATAATCAAGCAACATGGAAGGCTCCAGGATCATATTATATTCCTGTGAAAATTTGGAAGTTAGGAGGGAATAAACTGAAATAGATTTGGAAGGATTTATTTGACAGTAGATTAAAAGGAGAGATAGTACTGGTATCTTAAATCACGATTATAATGTGTCTGTCTGTACTGGCTAGTAGGATGGCAAAGGTTTTGCCAACATGTATATGTCTAACTGTGTGTGTATATATTTTAATAACTTTCTTCAGTTTTTTTCGGTTGTTTTAGTATATATATATATATATATATATATATATATATATATATATATATACATATACACACACACACATATATATATATATATATATATATATATATAGAGAGAGAGAGAGAGAGAGAGAGATAGACATGACAGTTTTGTGGAAGGGAGTCAAACATTTGACAATATTAATAGCACAATGATTGAGTGAAGCAGAGTATAAGAAAAAAAATGCTGTTGGTGGGTCTTGATGCACAGAAGGCATTTAGCTGGGATTTTATGAGTAGGGCAAGGGGCTCAAAAAGTAGGTTGGGGGAGTACCTGTCTGAAAAGCTGTATTAGAATAGGGGGAAACCTAGGAAGGAGCTTCATCTTTCCTTTTTCTTATTTTCTTTATATTTAGAATATTGGCAGTGGTAATAAAGGACCTACAAACTCAAGGACATAACTAGTATGGTGGTCTAGAAAATGTAGCATTATTCACAGGTGATGTTATCATGTACTTGATAAATCCAGAAAAGTACATTTCAGTGTTGTGAAATATTAAGACAGTTCTAAATATTTTCAGGATATAAAATAAATGATAAAGACTATAGAGGTAAACTGTCTTCCCACACATGAATTGGTTCAGAAGTACCCATACATATGGGGATATAATAAGATGAAGTATTTAGGTGTACCGATTAAAAAGGATTCTGTGACAGCTAAGTACATCTGGGAAGAGGCTAAACAAAATATATAAAATAAGACAAAAACTGAGTAGTTGGAAGCTCTTAATTATGGTTATAGATAATATGTTACAAGTAGTGAAGATGCTTCCTGTCCCTTTTAGAATTATAATCTGGTCAGGCATATTTTTATCAACCAGTAGAGAAACTGTGTTTAAGAAAATTATTTGGGAAGAGAAGATGATAAGAGTTAAGTGTAATAAGTTGCTTTTCCCCATAGAAAAAGCTGATTTGGGATTACCTGATTTATAGGAATACTTTAGAGCTATGCAGTTAAGTCTCATATACACAAGCAGGTTACCAGTCAAAGTGTAAAGGCATGTTGATGAAACATGGGTGGATTTGAGAAATCATGGCAGAGTAGGATTTGAATGCAGACCCTTAAGGAGAATAACAAAACCATACAGAATGTTATATTTGCAAAGTAGCATAAATTATTACAGAACTGAGCCAACACAGAAATGGAGGAAGGAGGTCTGACCAATAGGAATTACTGCAAGTAGAGACAGAGAAACTTGTAAAGAGGGGGCTGGAATTTACTGGAAAAATTATCAATGGAATCAATGTATTGGGAGAAAACTGTGGAGGGAAAAGGTGATAAAGAGGGATGAGGCTGTGTTGAAGTTCAGACTGCAGGTTACAGATTGTCTTCCAAACTGGGGATTGATAACACAGAAAAAGCAAAGTGAAAGGGATAAGGAAGTGTTACGTAAAATAGTAGCTTTGGTTGAGATTTTAGTTTAGTCTAGAACAGAAGCTGCTGTTAAGAAAGGCTAATTAGTAGGAGATATAAATACTATGTAATAACTGCAAGAATTAATTAGAAGAGGCTAAAAAGCTTGGAATGAGAACATGGAAAGGCAGTATATAAAGCAACAGTGGAAGGACATCTGTGTGGCTCCCAGGTATGCAATAACATCTAAACGGTTTATGATTTTTGCACAAAAAATGTGTGCATGGGACAAAGGTTAAAGACTTTTCTAATACTAGGAATCTCAAAGAACAAGAAGATGCACACCTACAGAGTGCTAAAGGAAAATAAGAGAGTATTAGGATAATATGCACAACTTTAAAAGTTTGCTGTTATGCAGATATTTTGATAACTCCAGACCACAAAAACTTTTAGCACAATAACTTAGGCGACAGAAAGTAGAAAGTGTCATCACCAAACTTTGAAAGCTTATTACAAAAAAAAAAATAACTGGAGATCCTGCAGAGATATTAGATATTTCAAAAATTTTATGAATATTTGTATAAAGCAGAATAATGTGGACATCAAGAAAGAGCACAAATGGAAATAATTATGGAAGACTTCATTATGCTAAGATTAGAGGAATTTGAGGCTCAACAACTAATAATTAAGATGGGAGAAGATGAGATAAAAACAGTGACATATAATCAGTCTGCAGGAAAGTCTCCAGGAACAGATGGTATTCCTGCAGGATTTTGAAAGTTGGGAGGGAAGAAAGTGATAAAGATCTAGACAATTTTGTTTAATAGTATTTTAATAGGAGGGGAAGCACCAACATCTGGGAAGAAAGCTGTGATGGCTTTAATACCTAAAGAGGGTAAACACCCTTCAGACCCAGCTTCATGTAGTCCCATTTCAAATTTTAACCATGATTATAAAGTGCTTATGTATGTACTAGCTAAAAGAATGCCAATGGTGTTGCCAAAATTGCTAGACATGGATCAATATGGTTTTGTGGAAGAGAGGCAAAAAAATATATATGCACTCTGTAAGAGTGTATAATATCTTGTTCATAAATTAATGATTAATCTTGTTTGATTTTGAATGTACTCTGAGTTCATTAATAGGCTGTTATTCATCCTGCACAATTTTTCCTCAAGAAGAAGGAAACAGTGTTGTCAACAGTCTTCAAGAAGTTGCTAATGGGTAGACTTCTGTTGTTTTAACAACTGTATCCATCTACTGCATCCATTTTGTTTAGATTACAAAATGCTGACCACTTTTTTCTATACTTTTTTTTGCCAAGATGCCTGCCAAACATCTAACCCACTCCAGTTCATCTTGAAGCCATGTGTCCCTCTGTACAGGGGTAAGAGCCAACTGGAGATGACATTCAGGCAGCCAAGGAGGTGACTTGTGCCCTCACTGGCATCCTAGGAATTATAACATTTCTAGTAAGGTAAAACTCTGCCACTTGTGGAAAACAGAAGCAAACTCATAAAAAGAAAGCACCCCAAGTCCTTCTCTTGTTTGTACATGCTTCAACTCCCTAGCTACTAGAACTTACATCACTGGTTTGGGATTGCACATTCTATATCTCTGGTCCTTGCAATTTTAGGGCACCTTCATGCATGGGGTCGGTTAGCCAACTGGAATCTGTACTCTCTTACACCAGTATGAATGAGCTAACCCAGGATGCTCACTACCATACTTTCCATCCAGCTCTTCCAGAAGCTCAAATTCAACTTTAACCAGGAATTGTTCTTCCTGATCCACAGAGTTGGGCAGTGCTATCTGCTTACATTAAAAAGGATTTCTTCATTTGCAATAACTCCATTCATAGCAAAGACAGTTCAACCTAGGTAGAAAGATAAGTCTTCATTAATGTGTAATGATACCCTCAAAATAATGCCACCTGTATTATTTAAGAGTTCAGTGTGAGAACATCATTGTGGAATGAAGGGTAAGTAAACAATACAAAGCGGATATGTTGGCAACATAGAGTCACCTTAGCAGAGTCATCCCTAATGTGATGCCAATGGATAACAGTTATGAAACGCAAAACAGAGTTGCAGACAGCTATTAGAGGTATATGTTAGTGAGGTGGTGTCTATAAAGCCACAATAAAAATGATATTTTGTTGTAAAATGATCGTTTCATTCATTGACTTTCCTCCTCTGCCATCACAGACCAGCTGCCATTATTCTAGGTATTTGTGAAACATTATTTTTTTCAGGAAAATATGACTGCATTACAAATAGTAATTAAAATTGTTGAATTTTGCAAATCCTAAAAACATGTATTGTCTGAGCAGGTTAATTACAACAAAAATCTGTACTTTTCTCTTCCTTTGTTATACAACAGTCTTGATACACAGCTCTTTACAAAGGGGAAAGTTAAGTCCTTACTAACCTAGGAGGAGTTCCATTAAAATTATAATGTAATTACTTTCAAAGAAGCAGGAATCCTCAGATGTTCATGTTTCATCTGGTTATTATCAAAAGTGAACCAAACTCTAGGCAAAAACTTACTTTTAGAATACATAAAGTAAATGTTAAGGAGGTATTTGGTTTTGTTAAAATCTTTTTTTCTTTTTTTTTCTTTCAGGGAGTTGGAGCTGTCATTTGTGCCTGAGGCAACTGAAGGAAAAAGCATCTGTTTACATAACCCTCACCTAAAGTACACTGCAGAAGAAAAATATTAACACACCAGTGTCAACTCTGGCACTTGTTTTATGTCATACTCTGCTAAGTTATTTCATTCAGAAAACAAAATAAGAAATGCTTCATGTGCTAAGTTGTTATATCAAAAGGAATAATGCTGCCAGCTGTTTCTAAGGTTATCGAATGGATAAGAACTGTTTGCTCAGTATTCTTTCATCCTGAATTACGTTGTCAGGTGAATGGCGATTTGTCTTGAAATGTTATACATACTTTGTACAGTTTATTTGCTCTGCTCATGTTATGTAACTTTTATTTGAAGTGATATTGGCAGGAGGGCATATACTGATGGAGAAAATGAGACGGATTTTGTTGTTAACCATCTGTTAATGAAATAATGCTGTATTAAACTAGTCTGTGTTTAGATCTCATTCCACTGTCACATATCCTAACAAAGCTTGCCATGAGGAGATTGTGGTATTTCATATATAAAGGTTGTGGTTAACATGTTAATTATACAAGGAATACAAGATCCATGTTCAGTCAATACCTAAAATAGTAAACCGGTTGCTTAAAGAACATTTTTTGCTGTAAAGGACATTGATCCCTCTCAACAGTCATATAAGCAGCATTTCCCTTTCAACTGCATCTCAGAATATCTATTTTCCAGTTTGCATTGTCATTTCTGGTGAGCATCTTGTATCAAGGTTAATGATCCATTCTTAAACTTTCCTGGTTCTAAGCTTGGGGAGGAATCAAGTAACCCATATAATACTGTCATTTCACATCCTGTTTAGTGATCTGGCTTTAAAATAATCAGTAGCTTCTAATCACTTAATTATAAAGGCTAATCAAAGCTAAGTCTGCACTCTGTGGCTCAAAAGTTAAGCTATCTGCCTCATATTTTTTGGGTATGGGATTTCAATCCTGACCTTTAGCCATTGCTCTTGTGCAATTTGTATATTCTTGGGGTGTTTCATTAGGTGCTCCAGTTTGCTCCCACCTTCCAAAAGCATACTGGCTGAACTGTCCAGTATTGTGGAGCTTTTCTCCCCAAGCCTCCACTGAAAAGGGACTTTTGCTCAGATGGACTATCTCGGTTAACAAATGCAAAATAAATAAATAAATTTACTCTTGCTCTTTTAGTTAAATATGGTCTGAAATCTAGTTCATTTTCCCAGTTAACAAATGAGTAAAATTTAACAAAAATGTATTGTAATATAACTGGGACCATCGCTTTCAGAATGGCTACAGTATCTCAGTGTCAAGTTATTTCTGTGAAAGATGGCATTTAATTAAGACATTGTGAATACTCCCCACAAAATGACCGTGAACAGATTGTTTTCATTCAGAAATCACAAGGTATGATCTAATGTTGTCTTTTCTGTCAGCCTTAACCTATGGGTCTATGCATCTGATAAAATTCATGGCCATCACTACAGACTCTTCAACTCCGAAGCTCTGCCTCCTCTCCTATAATGCACTGCCCTCACTGATTCTCCTCAGATCTTGTTTGCCATGACAGACTTCAGAAGTGATCTCAGAAGCTCCAATGTTGATAAGTACTGTTCAATATTTTTTCTACCTTTTCCACTGCCATGTCTAGGTCTTTTTGTTAAGAATAAAATTAGATTTCTGCCTTGTAGGGTTTCTTACATTTTTTTGATACCTATTCCTCTTGCATGTGGTTGTTCTAGTTAATGTACCCATTTTTTTCCACTGCCATTTTTCTTCCTACCCTTTCCTTAAAGAAAAAAAAAAAAAATTAGCTTTTATTATTTAGTTTTATCCCCATATTTATATCTAGTGCTAGTTACTATACAGATTCTTTCTGCTGTCATCTGTTGTATGTGTGTGTTTGACTTTTTGACCCAGCATTGGAAAAGCAGGCTTTGGGCTTCAAAAAATGTGTGAGGTGTGGACACAGATTGCACCCCCTCATAATACACATGACAAGTGTGTGCTGTCTAGGTGTATCCCAGCATGACTTGGAGTTTCAGACTGCTTTTAGGCCCAGAGCCTTCAAGGATCAAAGGACTAATTTAGTCCTGAAGAGAACATTTTGCCACCTGTATCCACCTTATCTTTTTCCTTTCTTCTTCCTCTCTTACCAAAAATCCAGGATCACAGAAATAGAAAAAGAGCAAGATGGAGAGAGAGAGAGAGAGAGAGAAAGAGACACATAAGCCTGAAAAGAAAACAGACAGAGTTAAGACTAAAGAGAGAGAAGAGCACAAACATTCCTCTGCCATATTGAGTTAACTAGATCCAAGGGTCCAAAGGTTTTGGGCTCCTCTGGTCCCAACATCGGATGTGTTATTAGCAGCCCCTTAGCACCAATCACCTGTAGTTAGGGCTCTGGGCTCAGTGTCTTCTGGCTCACCAATTTTGACTATTCAAAGTCCAAGTCCCTTTTTGTTGGTGACTCCTGCCTCAGACAGGCTTCACTCTCCCTTCCTACTCATTACTTCCACTTAAAATGTTCACCAGAGCCATCCCCAACTTGGTTCCGGGCCTCTCCATTTCAGCTCCAAGAATCAGAGCTTTCATTTTCTAAGCCTTCCAAGCCATCTTCTTCAGCTTCATTTAGGCATGTGAGATCTGCTAGAAGTAGCAAGGGCTTTGAGTTAGAGCAGCTTGTGTGTTGGCTACAGATTTAGCTGATCTTTCGCAGCCCATTCTTCAGTGCCAGAGCCCCACAGATCCAACTGTGCCTTTTCCTTCCTTCCTTGGTGTCAATGCCAACAGCTTGGCTGCCTAGACACCAGCTCCTTCCCTGATGTTCTCAATTCTCGCTTCTTTGAAGGTGAGGACATCTTAAAGTCAAAGCTTTAGGGTTGATGCCATAGCATCTGTATCAACTATTAAGATTTCAGAGCTGTCTTTTCCTTCTGGAGCCTCAGCCTTGGACAGCATAACACCAATCTCTATTTCAGATGAAAAAGGGTCAGCATTGGGCACCAGTCCTTCTCTTGAATATATGGATCCCAGAAGTACCATGGCAAGCTGTTTAGCTTCAGCATTGGTGTTTGATGTTGCATTAATTCATGCATTTTGAGAATGGGGTTTTTGTTGTCAAGTTGGTTCTGTCTCAATCCCCTTGCTCATTTTGTACTTCAGACTCGCATCAGTTAGCTCCAGGACAGCCAAGCCATCAGACCTTGCTCCATCCTATACTACAGAATCGTCTGCTTCTTCTGCTGGGACCATATAGGGAGCTGCACCTATGCTTTAGCCACATTTGCTTTACATGTGCTAAACTATTTGGCTCACTTGATAAGGCTCCAAAATGTATTTATTTTATTTATTTAACATTTTTTGGATGCTTTCCTCCTGGGGTGGGGGTGCATTTTGAAGGGAATATACATGGTCCCAGGTGGAGGCCAGTCTTCACATCAATTTCTTGGAAATTAGAGGAATCCTGTTAGCATTGCAGGCCTTTCAGCATTTTCTCCCCAAGAGTTTGATAGCCATTCTGTGGTACATAAGCAAGGGACCCGCTCTTATCCCCTGTGTGAAGAGGTCTTGAGGATGCGGCAATGGTTAATGCCCTCACAGTGGTTTCTCATAGCAATACACATCCCAGGAAAATTCAGCATGCTAGCAGACAATTTGAGCAGGAGCATCTTCATACCTTATGAGTGGTCCCTCAATCCAAAGATAGTGGTGTCAATGTTCAGACACTAGGGCCAGCCCTGCTGCAATCTCTTTGCATCACCATCCAACATCAAAAGCAGCAGCTTCTTTGCCCTGATCCCTCTGGAGGTACAACTACTGAAGAATAAATACTGCCCTTCATTCATTCTTGGCCCCTGAGTCACCTGTATGCCTACCCTCTCTCCTCCTTGATAGTAAAGGTTCTTCAGAGTGCATCTCATTGCAGAGCAATCATGATCCTCATAGCTCCCTTTTGGCTTACACAGGTATGGTTCCTATTTCTGTAGCTGCATCTGTTACATCCTCCTTGGTTCCTAGACCCATGTTCCCCTCGGGGCAACATCAACCAAATCTCTAGTCCCTCATACTGACCACTTGATTCCTTCAATTATAATGATGGTTAGAGATGCCATCTAAGAGAGTTGTCTATATCCTGTTTTCTTCTCAGAAGCCTTTGACCAGGAAGGTTTATACCAGAAAATGGAATAGGGATTCATCCAAAGGTTTAGATCCCTTCTCTGTGCCTTTGGACACAATTTTAGATTTCCTGGTGGACCTGTTTCATTTAGGTCCCAGCTAATCAATGATCAAGGTTCATTTAGCTGCCATATCTAATTTTCATGTTGGTATGGATATTACACCTGTTGTGTCATTGAAACTATCAAAAGGTTCCTGAAGGGTACCTTCTTAGACCCCATGTTAGAGATCTGGTCCGTCCTTGGGATTTGACTCCATTCTTGTGAGCTTTGCCTAAACCTCCGTTTGACACAGCCTCTTCTATAGATTTGAAGCTTCTATCTTGAAAATTATTTTTGGTAGCTGTTGTTTCTGCAAGGAGGGATTCAGAACTCAAAGCTTTGTCCTTCATACTACCTTATTTTTCATAAGGACAGGGTGTCTGTATGCATCAGTCCTTCTTTTCTACCTAAAGTGGCCTCTGAGTCAAATCTGAATCAGCCAAATCATTTACCCTTTTTCTTTCCCAACTTCAGTACCAAAGGGAAATACTTGTTCCAGTGATTTGGTATTCATTGCCAACTAAGATTTTATTTAGACAGAACTAAAGGCATTCAGAAAAATCTAACCAAAATTTTGCCTTTTTCTTCATTACTCGATTGGGAAAACTGGAGGATGGTTACCATAATGGTTAAAATATTTGCCTTACAGACACAAGGTGCAGGATTTGATTCTCACTTGGGTTCATTAGCTAGGCTTAAAATGGCCCACAAGGGCAGTTAGCCTAGTACTATTCTATGAACCTTTACTCATCAAAGGGGATTTCCCTATCTGGTAAGCCTAGAGCCCATTTCAGCAAAGCTGTTGCTACTTCAGCTACTTTTTTTTTTACTCAGGCCTCTTCAGATGCAATTTGTGCAGCTGCTACTTGTTCTAGGCTCATACCTTTACAAATCATTGCATACTGGATATACAGACCAGGTTGAGACCTCCCTTTGGCTCCATTTTGTGAAATGTTCTCTCCTGATGCCATTCTTGTTTGACTTACTGGGGATTCTGTCCTGCCAACTGAAGCAGACAGAAAAGACAACACCTGTTATGGAACTTTTGCAATTACCATAATGCAAGGGAAAGGTTGTCTTCTTCAATCCATGTCAACCATCCCTACTGCAATTCCCCATTGCAAACTGGCATTTATGGACTACTACTGGCTGACTGTGTAGAGTACTTGTGTAGCTCCTTTCCACCCTTCAAACTTTGGGGTCTTTCCTCAATCTTCTTGTTAGAACATGTTTTATTCCACCTGTTTATTGGAATATGGAAAACTTAATCTGAGGAGAACCAGTGAGGCAGTGCATTATGGGAGTGGAGGTAGTGCTTCTGAGCTGATGAGTCTAAGGTGCTGACCTCAGATCTGATCAGAAGAAATGTATTTATTTTTATTTTATTTTACATTTGTTGACCGGGCTAGTCTAGCTGGATATATTTCCATTTTCAGTAGAGGCCCGGGGAGAAAAGCTCCAACATTAATAGTTATATCATTACTTAAAATACAGCAACAAGGTTGGTAAACATAGTTGAAATAACTCAGACTGAGACAGATGGAAGAAGACACAGATCCTGTGTTATGGCAAGCATATAACTTTTATTTAATGTACCTTGCTGGTCTATAATTCAGACCTCATTCCACAAATACTCTTTTACATTACATTTCACAGGGTAAACACAAATTTGATGTGCCGTGCTGTGCTTTCTAGATAGCATTTAATGCTAACTGTGTAAGTACAAGGAAGAAACTGCTTTAACAACTGTTGCCCTACTGCACCATTTAAAGGCATTGCTGCTGGCATACCTCAATAATGAAAATAAAGTATATGTAAATTGAATGTGGCAGAAAATATTAAAAATGCACATGAACATTTCATGCTGGGATAGAAAGTTTAAAAGAAGGTATACAGTTAATCTCAGAATGTTGTGTACTGTACTGACAGTTTTAGCAGAATTCAGACATATTCTGGAGTTCCTCTAACTGTGGTGTTGTCCGTCTTTATCAGTAGTTGTCCTGGATGAAGTAAGTCCTTGAAGGCTGTCAGAGCATTCTGAACAGCTAGCATTTCTTTCTGGTTGATATGGAGATGCATTTGGTTTGGGCCCCATTTGCCCTGAATGCATCTCCCGACCAGGTGGGCTGCCCAAGCATAGTCTGATGCATCTGTGTAGGTAGGGTTTGGGTGGCAGGGGGTAGAATAAATGACAGTCCCTTGTTTTGGTGACATGTCTCTGCCCACCAAAGAAACTCCTGTTGCAGGCAGGGAATGAGAGGAATCATTGTTTCTAGGCTGTGACAATGTTGACCCCATAAGCTTTTTAGGTAACATTGAAGTTTCCTCATATGCAGTCTCGCATATGGAATTAGTAGAATGCAGAATTCCATGAATCCCAAAGCCTGCAGAATTTGTCTTGCAGATAGCTGGGATTTTGTTGCCATTTGTTTGAAGTATGTTGTCAATTGCATTTGTTTGTCTGACGTGAGGTAAGCCATCTGGGCACTTGTATTCAAGCTTGCACCCAGGAATGTAATTATTTGAGAGGGTACCAGTTGTGATTTCTTTTTGTTTATGGTGTACCCTAGGCATGCTAGAAGCCTTTTTACAAATGCCAGATGTTGAAGAAGAGTGTCCTTGTCCTCTGCCTGAATGAGACAATCATCCAGATAAGGATACATTTGAATGTTTCTTTGTCTGCAGAATGCAATTACTGGTGCCAGGCACTTTGTAAAGACCCTGGGTGCAGTAGATAAGCCAAAGGGTAGTGCAGAGAATTGGTAATGCAAAAAGTCTACTTTGAAGCAGAGGTATCTTCTGCAAGATTCCCTTATTGGGATATGCAGGTATGCCTCTTTTAAGTCTAGAGTTACCAACCAGGCATTCTTGCCTAGCATAGGCAGTAGCTGTTGTAAATTCAGCATTTTGAATTTGGTATGTCCAGGAACATGTTCAGAATTGATAAGTCCAGAATTGGACGCCATGGTTTGTCTTTTCTGGGTACCAGGAAAAGCCTTGAATAAAATCCTTGTCCTTTTTCCTTTTCTGGTACTGGTTGAATAGCCCCCATATCCATGTGGGACATGACTTGTTTATGGGCCTCTGCCCACTGGTTTGGTGGCGTATCGGGCCATCCATTTGGAATTGGCAACGTGTGGAAATGAAATCTGTACCCCTGGAATACTATGTTTAATACCCACTTGTCCTGGGTAATTAAATGCCAATTTTCAGCATGAAGTGCTAGTTTTCCATCCAAGGTGGCTGCCAAAAGATAAGTGATTGGAGATGGTAGAGGAAAGTCATTGAAACTGCTTACTGTAGGGTTGTGCTCTGTTACCTCCAGATTTGGAGGTGGATTCACCCCATTGCTTTGACCTGTAAGATCCCTGTGATTGATATCTGGAGCCTTTGGAGTGCTTTGGTTTTCCCTGAGTGGCTCAGTTGAACACAGGAAAGGAACAGTTCTTAATAGGCCAGTGCCTACTGAACCTGGGTGGCTGCACTTGCAAGAAATCTTTTACAGTTTGCATAGATGTAGCTTTGTATTCCATTTTCTTTAAAACCTCTTCTGCCTTATTACCAAACAGACTATCATTGTTAAGGGACATCCAATAATTTAGCTTTAACATGATCAGGCAGATTTTGCTCCTTGAGCCAGGCATGCCTTCTTATCACAGATCCAGTTATGGCGGCCCTGCAAGAGGCCTCCAAGGAATCAAAACCACATTGCAAAGTATGCTTTCCAACCTGTTCTGCTGAATGCAATAAATCCTGTAACTCTTTATTTTCCACACAATCAGAAATCAACATAATTTTCTGTTTCTGTAAGCCCATAACATCCTGTTGATATTTAAGCATATGAAACTGGCAGTTTAAAGCCCTGATTGCCAAGGTTGCAGAAGTATAAACCTTCTTACCCCATCTATCCAGCTCCCTGGAATCTCTATCAGAAGGGGTAGGATTTTTGGCTGTAGAAACTTTAACACCCTTGGGACCCTGAGAAATAGTCTCAGGATCAGCAGCAGGATTTTTGAAAAGAAATTTGTGGGAGTCAGGAACCCTGTAATATCTGCCTGGCTTACTAGTAGCTGGAGGCAGGGAATCAGGAGCCATGCTTGATTCCGAGAACACATCATCCACAATGTCTAATACAGGAGGTATTGCCAAAGGCCTATGCTGAGGAAGAAGAAGAAAATCCCTAAGCCTCTCTTTTGATTCTAAGAAGTCCTGACTCTCCCAGTGAAAATGTTCCCATAAAGTATGCAAAGTCTCTCCAAAAGTGTAACCCTCAGGAGGAGATGCAGATGGGATGGATTCCTCTGCATCAGAGTCCTCATATGGTGGAATAGAAAATTCCTGATCAGAAGAGGAATCAGAAGAAATGGAAACCTGATCTGAAGATTCATAATCAGTGCCTTGCCTAGGCCTCTTAGCAAGGGGGGCTAGGAACAACTGATCAAGGTAATTAAATCCTCAGCCATTTTGATCATTTGTTTTTTAGGCATAGGAGCCTGAGCACGTGGCTCATGCATCAGTTTTTTAGACATAGAAGTTGGTTTTGACCTTATTTTTGATGATGGCATCAGTTTAATATAAAAATGTTGAGGCCTGAAAACACCCTCAGAAGCCGGTGCCTGCTCAGCGGCTCTGGACCCATCCAAGGGAGAGACATTCGTGGGTCCAATACTTGCAGAATCTCGTGACATACCAGACTCCGAATGGGTCTCGGTAGAGGCCTGCGACTCAAAAATAGTGGGTATCAGGGGCTGTGAAAGCACCTCACTGAGTACCGGTGAACCAGCGACTGGCTTAGGAGAAGCTTTGTCCTAGGTTTTGGACCTCGATGGTCTGTCTCTGTCTTTTTCCTTGCGTTTTTTGTGAACTCCGGTAGTTGGATTGCTAACCGACTACATTTCAGGGTAGTTAAATCTTGAACCAAAATATTTAGAAGCAAAAATATACCGATGCTTAATAGTGCGTTGGTTAAATTTAGCACGAAACCGACAGCAGGGCACGTTGTGATCAGGGCCTAGGCAAGGAATACAGTACAAATGAAAATTCTTTTGAGGTATTTGCTTCCCACAAGTAATGCAATCATTAACTTTTACTGACATCAGTAAGGAGCAAGAAAAAGTTTCCCCAACGGGGTACTTAGCTTTAGTTTGAATACTTAGGTTCTGAAACTCGAAAACGAAAATTTCAGGAGTCAGCCAACCGGCACTTGCGAACTGCTTCTGCTTTGGGCACCGCACAGCAGGAAAGACTGATTAAATGTCAGCTGAATGTTTTATACCCCTGACGACCTGACATCATGGAAGAGGAAACAGCGACCGACGCAGGCCCCAAGACTTTGTTATTCAGGCCGACTGAGGGCAACCTGCCAGCAGATTACCCAAATGTAATGACTGCAACAGTGAATACACTTGAACATCTACATTTATGGTAAGAGTACACAACTGTAGTTTCCTCTGTCTTCCGTACTCATTGCTGAATATAAGTATTTATTTATATCTGGATATTTAAATAAAGTTAAGACCATTTTCAGTGATTCCTGGGAAGTAAAGCTCCAACAAGACAGTTGCTATATATATAGGACACATCATACAAACCCTAATATGTCAGATTTAGCAGATTAAATAATAACAAAACAGAAGGATAACTTATTAATGTTACAGTGGATGAATGTAGACTAAATACAAAAATGCAGCATCTATGAACATTCAATTTCTGTCAAGTAGTAAACACAGCAGGTTCCTGGGTTCATAGGTTTTTACTAGGCAACAGACCAGTTAAGCTTTCTGAAGCCTACTACTAGCATCCCAATGGTACACCCAACTAGTTACTTCCACTGTCCATTAGGGATTGGAGGGATAGGCCTGGGATAAATTTACAGTTTCACATCCATTCATCTAAGTTCAATTTAAGTGTAGTGAGGGGCAAGCATTGCTTTACATAGATTGGGAGTTTGTTCCAGAGTTAAGAAATGTTTTGAAAATGGTAACTGTCATGCCAACAAGTCCTCTTTATTTTTGCAATATAGATTTAGGTCCCTTGATCAATTTGTGTTACAATCTGTCTGCAGATATGCAGTAGATCAAGCAGGTGTGGAATGTTTACAACTTTGTATGCCATACATATATTGGTGTGTGTGTGTGGTTCTACTTTCAAATCCTGAATGCTCACAATATCGAACTACATAATCCCAAGATGACAATAGCAAAAGTGTACTTTACCAAAAACCAGAAGCAATGTCTTTTGGCTTTTCCCAGTTAGGGGTCGCCACAGGAGATCATCAGTCCACAGATTGATTGGCAGTGGTGATGTTCATCGTGTTACACTGCTGCAGTCATTACACTTGTGTTATCCTGCCGTCAGGCGGTTCCCCAGTCGGCCCGAGTTCAAAAGTCTTGGTCTGGCGTCGGTTGTTGTCGCTTCCTCCCTGACGTCAGTGCGACAGGGGTATACAAGATGCAGCCGACGCCATTTTCTTCAGTCTGTCTTGCTGCGCGGTGCCTGAAGCAAAAGCAGTTTGCAAGTGCCGGTCGGCCGTCTCCTGAGATTTTCATTCCGAATCCAGAACCGAAGTCTTCTACAAAGCTAAGTACCCCATTAAGGAAACTTTTTCTTGCCTCAGACTGATGTCAGTAAAAGTTAATAACTGTATTTCTTGTGGGAAGCAAATACCTCATAAGGATTTCCATTCCTATTGTATCCCATGCCTAGGCCCTGACCACAACATCACTGGTTGTTGGTTTTGTGCTAGGTTTAACAAGCGCACTATTAAATGTCGGTTTGATTTTGCCCGACATTATTTTGGTAGAAAATTCAATTATACCATGCCGTCGGAACTTCCGATGACCGGAATACACAAAAAGCGCAGACAAGGATAGGTATCTGAGGCCCAAAACTAATGACGAAGCCTCTTCTAGGCCAGTCGCCGGTTCTCCAGTTTCCAGCAAGGTGCCTTCGCAGCCCCTGACGACCGCTTCTGTAGAACCTCAGGCCGCCTCTGACTCCCACATGGAGATGGCTGGGCTTTCTGACGCACAAGTTCTTCAGCCTACCGAGACTAACCTTTCAGAGGGAACCGGAGTAGCTGAGCAACCCACAGCTACAGAGGGTGTCTTCAGACCTACTCAGTTAAGCATTAAACCCTCAGCTAAGTCTAAGCCTTCTTTAAAGTCAAAGAAACAAATACAGCATTCTCCAGGACAGGCCTCCATGCCTAAGAAACAAATGCTCAAAATGGCCGAAGACCTAATCATTCTGATCAGAGGGTCCCATCCTCCTACTGATGAAAGGCCTAGACAGGATGCAGACTATGACTCATCTGACCAGGTGTCCATATCTTCTGATTCATCCTCAGACCTAGGATACTCTTTACCCCCTTATGAGGATTCTGATGCTGAGGAATCAATTCCATCAGCCTCACCACCTGAGGACTACTCCTTTGGGGAAACCCTACATACCATGAGGGAGCATTTCCACTGGGAAGGCCAGGATTATTCAGAATCCAAGAAAAGGCTCAGAGACTTCCTTTTATTACCTCAACACAGACCCCTTGCTATTCCGTCAGTGTTAGATATTGTGGATGATGTGTATACTGAATCCAGCTTAAATCCTGATTCCTTACCTCCAGCCCCTGTTAAACCTGACAGATACTACAGAGTCCCTGACTCACATAAATTTCTGTATAAAAGCCCTGTAGCTGACCCTGAAACTATTTCTCAGGGACCCAAAGGAGTTAAGGCCTCATCAGCCAAGAATCCAGTTCCCTCTGACAGAGATTCCAGAGCATTAGACAGATGGGGAAAGAAAGTATATACGTCTGCAACTTTAGCAATGGGAGCCTTAAATTGCCAGTTTCACATGCTAAATTATCAGCAATTTTTACTGTCTCAGTTAAAACAAAAAATGCTTCCAGAATCAGATCCTCCTAATTTTAAAAAATGCAGGATTTATTGCATGCAGCTGAATAAGTGGGAAAACATACTTTGCAATGTGGTTTTGATTCTCTAGAGGCCTCCTGCAGAGCAGCAGTTACAGGCTCTGTCATTAGAAGACATGCTTGGTTAAAAGAACATACGTTACCAGATCATGTTAAAGCAAAATTATTGGATGCACCTTTGCAGCAGGATGTGTTATTTGGAGTTAAGGCAGAAAAGGTACCATCACAGGAGCAAGGACAGGGATTTTACTCAAGACTCCTTCTGGTACCCAGAAAGGACAAAGCCTGGAGGCCCATTCTGGATCTTTCATCTCTAAACACTTACCTGGATATTCCGAAATTTAAAATGTTGACATTACAGCAGCTTCTTCCCATGCTGGGCAAGAAAGCTTGGCTCGTGACTTTGGACCTCAAAGAGGCATACCTGCATGTCCCTAACAGACAAAACTGCAGAAGATACCTCAGATTCATAGTGGGTTCAATGCACTGCCCTTTGGCTTATCTACTGTGCCCAGAGTCTTCACAAAGTGCCTGGCACCGGTAATTGCATTTTGCAGACAGAAAGGAATTCAAATTTATCCGTATCTGGTTGACTGTCTGATTCAAGCAGAGAGCAAGGACATTCTTCTAAAGCACCTGGCATTTGTAAAAAAGTTATTAAGTTGCCTGGGGTACACAGTAAATGAAAAGAAATCAAAACTAGTGCCCTCACAAGAGATTATATTCCTGGGTGCCAGCTTGAACACATTGGCCCAGATGGCTTATCTCATGCCAGACAAACAAAGACAACTGACTTAATACTTTCAATTGATGGCAACGAAGACCCAACTCCCTGCAAGAAAAATTCTGCAGGCCTTGGGTTACATGGCATCCTGCATACTACTAATTCCATATGCCAGACTGCATATGAGGAAACTACAATGGTACTTAAAGAATGTATGGTCTCAACACTGTCAAAGTTTGGAAACAGTTATACCACTAATCCCTTGCCTTCAACAGGAGTTTCAATGGTGGGTTCAAGCTTGTCACCTCAACAAGGGACAGCCTTTTACACAACCCACAGCCAGGCAAACACTGACAACAAATGCATCAGATTACGCCTGGGGAGCACACATGGCAGGCAAATGTATTCAGGGCATGTGGCCTGCAGAACAAAGGCATCTTCACATCAATGAAAAAGAGATGCTAGCTGTACAAAATGTGCTTATAGCTTTCAAGGACCTGCTGCATCCAGGACAACTACTACTAAAGACAGGCAACACCACAGTTATGTGGTACATAAACAAGCAAGGGGGCACTCACTCCTACCCCCTATGCAGACAAGGTATGACCTTGTGGAACACAGCTATAAACCTTCAAGTTCATCTGCAAGCACAATTCCTGCCAGGAGACAAAAACACACTGGCAGACGACTTAAGCAGAAACATCATGGATCCCCGTGAATGGGAGTTGAATCCACAAATATTCAGAATGATAACACAGAAATGGTTGAGCCCAGACATAGATCTGTTTGCATCCCCAATAAACTGCCAGCTACAAAAATTCTGCACAAGGAGTTACCATCCACAAGCATGAAAAGTGGATGCCTTCTCATTCAGCTGGGAGAACCTACAAGTATACGCTTTCCCACCACTACCTGTCCTGCCAAAGGTACTCATAAAAGCCAGGCAGCAAGAGCCAAAGATGATCCTGATTGCACCAGACTGGCCACACCAGCATTGGTACCCAATCTTAAGGAGCTTAGCACAAGAACCACCCTGGATTTTGCCTCAAATCCCACATCTGCTGACTCAGCACAACAAACAAATACTACACAGCCAGCTAAAGACCTTAAGCCTAGCTGCATGGAAGATTCTTTAGTCAAGCAAGCAATGCCTCTCTCCAAAGTTGTTATGGATGTCATTCTGGAGGCCAGAAGGCCTAGTACCAGGAAAGCCTATTTGGATAAATGGAAGAGATTCTGTGCCTGGAACCAAGCTCACAGCCTTGACCTTCTTGTCCCAAACATTCCTCAGATACTACAACACTTAACTGAGATGCTGGACAATGGACTCTCCTTCTCATCCATCAAGATCCATGCCTCTGCCATCTCTGCTCATTACAACACAGATCCACCAATTTTCTCTAATCCTCTGTTAAAACAGTACCTCAGGGGTGCTAAAAACATAAGACTGCCCCGTAGAGCACCTACTCCAACTTGGGACCTCAACTTTGTTTTGGAAAAACTAACTTTACCTCCTTTTGAGCCAGCTAACATAGCAGAATTAAAATATACCTCTTGGAAAACTACTCTGCTCCTGGCAGTAACATCAGCACAAAGAGTTTCAGAATTACAGGCACTAATGGCAGTGGAACCTTTCCTCATTTTCCACCAGGACAGGGTGTCTGTAAAGGTGGTATCCAGTGTGGCTCTGAACCAAACTATTCACCTGCCAACTTTTTATCCTAAACCACAGAATAAAGGGGAAAGACTACTTCACTCTTTGGACATTCACAGGCAGTTATGCTTCTACTTGGACAAAACCAAAGCTTTCAGAAAATCTGAGCAATTATTGGTAGCATATGCTGCAGGAGCACAGGGAAAAGCCATTTCAAAACAGACAGTTTCAAATGGATAGGACATTGTATACGTTTCTGCTACACATACCATGGAAAACCTGTTTGTAGCAGCATTAGATCTCACTCCACCAGGGCAACAGCCACTTCAACTGCCTACCTCAGGGGAGTACCTACCAAGGATATTTTGGAAGCAGCAACTTGGAGTTCTGTACATACCTTCAGCAAGCATTACCATCTGCCTCTATACTCTAAATCCAGAGCTGGCATCGCCACTGCAGTGCTGCAGGGCCTTATAGCCACCCCTAGTGCCTTATAGAACCAGCCACCCTTCCTCAGCTTTGGGATTCTACCCAAGTGTAATGACTGCAGCAGTGTAACATGATGAACATAGTACAGTTTTGTACCTACCATAAATGTAGATGTTCGAGTGTATATACTGCTGCAGTCCAGGTTACCCCCCCCTCCTTCCCCTCTTACTGTCTGGTACGTACCTATGTCTTCTACCCTTACTACCTATGGGGAGTATTTGCTGGTAGCTGTAAGTTGTTTTTTGCTTTTCTTATGTATGCTTTATTAGCAATTGGAATTGCCTACCTATTTAGGGGCACCTGACATCTGGGGCAAGAAAAACTGAAGAAAATGGTGTCGGCTGCATCTTATATACCCCTGTCGCACTGACGTCAGGGAGGAGGTGACAGCAACCGACGCCGGACCAAGACTTTGGAACTTGGGCCAACTGGGGAACCGCCTGATGGCAGGATAACCCAAGTGTAATGACTGCAGCAGTGTATACACTCGAACATCTACATTTATGGTAGGTACAAAACTGTACTTTTTTACAGTATCAAGTTGCCAGCCCAGCACCCAAACATCACAGAAGCTACACACATACATATACACCCCTACTGCATGTCATTAAAACTCACTCGACCACAGGGAAGACATGCAGGCTCCACATAGAAGGTGCTCCAGCTGAGAATCAAACCGGAGAACCTCTTGCTGTGAGGCGACAGCACTAACTACTGCACCACCGAAAGTGCACTTTACCGTAAGTTGAAAATCCCAAGTCTGAAAATTTTGAAATGTTGTTGATTGCTAGTTAAAGTGTGTTGCAGTTATTTGTGCACTCTCTCCTTAAGGTTCTTAGTTTCTGAAGGGAAACAGTATGGTGGACGTGAAATTTGGAATGGTGTGTTGTTGATGAAGTATGTAAGTAGGTAGAGTGTTACAAAGAAAATCTAGTTGTCTTTATTGTGGGGTAAGTTTACTGTATGTAATCTGGTGTATTAGTCAATAGGTTTTCTGGTTGTGTGTGGACGGGGAGGAAAAGTTACAGGTAGTGGTTCTTATGGATATGTGTTAGTGCTTACATTTTCTTCACTGTAGTGCGATGTTTGAGTTGATATATTTAATTAGCAGGGGGTGTGGGGGATACAGGGGGGGGGGGCTTGTCCTCCTGCTTAAACTTGTAGAAGTGTGTAGTGTACTGAGTTAGTTTGTTGTTGTGTTTTTTGTTGGGGAGGGTTGGGTCATTACTTCTGCTTCTTATTCAGTATTATAAACGTCGATATTTTGGATTTTCAGTCAGTTGTACTTTTGTTATTGTCATCTCAGGATTATGTTGTTAAAGTAGAACCGTATGTGTGTGTGTGTATAAATATATATATATATATATATATATATATATGTGTGTGTATATATATATATATATATATATATATATATATATATATATATATATATATATATATATATATATATATATATATATATATATATAAAATATAAAATTAGCAAGAAGTGAGGGGACATGCAGGGGAGCTTATCCCATGTAAAAAAGTGTTTTTTTTTTTTTTTTTGGCTTTAGATCTTTCAGGATCGATGTTTAGCTGCTCAACATTTGTGTACTTTGCTATTTCAAAGTACATCCTTTGCAGGACAGTGTGCCAGTACCTCTAGAGTGGTGTTTATGGCAATCTAGTGGATTACATGTGGATTTATATTGTTTGCCCAGTTTATCAGTGATACCAGAGTGGGTGTAGAGTGCCAAAAACTTTACCTAAATTGAGACTGATTTTATGCACACAGTTATCATCATCTAGTGCATCTGTGACTCTTTCAAAGAGGTCGGCTAGGTTTAGTAGGCATGATCTGTTTTTTACAAAGCCAAATTGGTTAGGGTCAAGTGATTGTAGGTTCCTCATGTCCCCATGTATGAAGTTTGTAATGATGCCCTTTCACCTTGTAAATTTTACTGAGGCTGACAGGTTCATAGTTTCTAAGGTTCATAGTGAGGCCCTCTTGTGGTGAGAAATTATCACTCAGCTGTTTCCCAGACTTCTGGTATACATCCAGTGGGGAGATTGTGGCTGAATAGTTTTAAGAAAATAATCTGATTGGGGGGGGGGGGGCATGCTAACCAAGAAACTGCCTGGTATGTTATCTGGAGTCCAAGAGCTGGTGTTTTTGGTCATGTAAAGCAGTTTTAGTATCTCTTCAAAGGTTATTTGGGCGGCACAGTGGTGCAGTGGTTAACATTGTCACCTCACAGCAAGAGGTTCTCCGGTTCGATTCTCGGCTGGGGTGCCTTCTGTGTGGAGTTTGCATGTTCTCCCTGTGTTCGCGTGGGTTTCCTCCGGGTACTCCGGTTTCCTCCCACATTCCAAAGACATGCATCTGGAGCATTTCTCCCCGGGCCTCCGCTGAAAACAGGCTCTGTGGAACCTAGTCGGACTTTCCCGGTCAACAAATGATAAATAAATAAAATAAATAAATAAAATTATTACGTGAAGGTGTATGAAAGGATGGAGAGAATTTGGAGACACATTTATCTGCAAGGATGTTAGCAATATCTTCAGGGTTTAAATAGGTGATGCTACTAGTAATAAGCTTGGGTCAAAGCTGGGTAATATTTATGAGGTTCTTTACATAATTAAAGAATTTCTTGTGATTATCCTTTACTGACAGCAATTTCTTTACAATTAGCTCTGCACAATTTGAGCTTGCTTCTGAGTTCATTTAACCCTTTTGAGGTTGATTATAATACATTGAGTTTTTGTTTTATTCTTTAGGACTCTGAGCTTTTTCCTCTTATTGTAGAATTAGTGTTTAGTTGAGTTCTACCAGAAAAGTTTGTTTCTAAACATTGCACATATTTTATGGTAAATAGGAACATGAGTCACTATGCAATAGTTTAAATACTAGTATAAACTTTGGGTACCTGTATCAATATTTGCTACTGGGTCACGGGGGGACGACGACTGTTAAACCATCTCAATACATCACTGAATGTGAGGAAATCTGTGTCTTTAAATGCATTTGGTTTTGTTGTTCACCTGTAGAGAGACCGTAGGGTGAATAAAACAATGTAGTGATGTGATTTTTCTAATGAAGGTGGATAAAGAGCAGACAGGGAATGTGCTAGTGAGAACAAGACTGGGTATGCTGGTGCTTCTAGTGGGGTACAATACCCAAGGAAATACCGAACATAATTAGTTGAACAAATGTAGGTGAACCAATTTATGAAGGATTTGATAATGGAAAGGGACTAAATACATGTTTTGTGTTTTTTTAGGTGTCATGGAGCGGTGATGTAATATGACGTCTTGTTTACTGATACTAGGATATGAAGGAGTTTGAGGTCATTGCCTTTTGATTTTTAGTTGTAGAAGTGTTGAGGTTTAGAATAAAAACAGACATGCCACTACCAGTGCACATGCAGACCTAAAAAAGTAGAATGCGGAAAAGTCCAGTAGGAAGAGAGTGTTGTCACTGCTCTGGAACCAGACTTCGGTGACCACACAAATATGCACATTTTCAAGAGTTAGAAAGGCCACAAAAGAAAATATTTTCTTATTTAGGTTCCTAGTATTGAGCATCACTGCACTGTTTGTCAGATTCAGGTTTGTATGTAGAAGGTTATAGCCTGAGTAGAGTGAAATTGGCCAAAAATAGCTGTATGAGGTAGAGAATATCTTAGTCCATATGAGAAGGCACCAAAGAGATGGGTGCAGGCCATTCTTACCAGAACAGACAGAATTGTCTTCATTTCCCTTAAAGGTGAAACAAGCTTTTATTTCTTTTTTGATACTTTAACAGGTTTGGTTTAATTATTTTGTATAAGCCTAATTCTAATGAGATAATTTCTTTGGATGTCACATTATGTGGCAGTCCCAGTGAGACTAATAATTCTAGGTTACATTGTAAGCCTACTGCTTTGTTTTTTTTTTTTGCATGCTGAGAGTTTTCACTCATGTCATATGATTGAATCTTGTATACATCAGTCAGTTGTTACATGCTAGTTTACTGTGTAGTACATGAGGTGATTTTCAAATTAAAGCTTGTATGGTTAGATGTTTCTTGCCAGAGGTATGGTAAAAGGTAGGAGACATAATCCAAGCTTATTGGATGGAACCAAAATAATAAATATAAAAAAAAAAAAAAAAAAAAAGCAGCAGGATTCATTAAAGCTTACATGGTCATTTTGCATCATGTCTACACTGCAGCACAATGCAAACATGGCCGTGGGAAATTTGGAATTAGGTAAATGCCCTCTAGAGGCATGCAGCCCCATGAATACCGTTTAAACACCATAGCATGCTAATCAGCTGCATAAGCAACTGACTAGCATGCAAATGAAACCAGGAGACACCACGGAATGATTCAACAAGCAAAACCCTACCATGTAGACTCTATATAGGTTGTCCATCTGTATTCGAAAACTTTTTGAATACAGCCATGGAGCTAGTCTACACGGCATACCTGTCACCCTAAAAGAACAGCACAACAAACTACCGAACCACAAAAAACAGAAACTGGATTGCTATAGGATTGCCACAGTTTATTCAAAAACAAATACATTAATAAAGATGTGTATAATATGAGACTTCATCAGCTGTTACCCTGTTAGAGCAAGAAATTTGAGTAAAGCCATCAATAATGTGGGGGAAAAGGGTCAGAAATAGGGACAGTTTTAAAATACTGCTTTTATAAACTTAGAAAATTGGTAGTACAACAGGTTTGCAGCAGCAGTTAACAGATTTGGGTACCTCCTGACCTCTTCCATGATACCTATCAGCCTGTTAGCACAAGAAATCTGGGCACAATTTAAAAATTGCTCTTATTAACTTAGAAAGTTAGTGGAATAACAGGATTTTTGTTAGCATGCATTTTCTGAAGCTTATGAAGACAGAAGTTCAAATGTCATTTTTAGGGACTTTAATCTTTACATCATCGCAGGGATCTCTCCAAAAAAAAAAATTCAGCTCTCCTTCAGTTTCCCCAGCTACACGGTTGCTAACCCTGTACATTTAGGGCTGTCAGCATGGTGAAGATGCAAATTACGTCAGAACTCATTAAAACTGCTGAATCTCAAAAAGTTGAATCTGTGTAGGGATGTTCACATCGTGTATGCACTCCCTCAATGTTTGTTTTTATGGGATGACAACTGTGTTTACTTACATCAGGGTGGTATGTCAGGTTAGATGGATGACAACTGTGATTCATACATCTAATGGGTGTGTCAGGTTAGAGGGATGGCAACTGTAATTTCTTACATCAGGTTAGAGGGATGGCAACTGTGATTGCTTACATCAGGTGGGTGTGTCAGGTTACACAGATAGCAACTGTTATTGCTTACAGCAGGTGGACATGTCAGGTTAGACTTGCAAAGTGTTACATTAGGTCTGTCAAGGTTGGAAATGCAAGTAAGCAGTGCACAATTCACAATTTTTCTTTCATTAACATCCAACCTCCTCTTCATTTGTTGGTAAATTGTGTTATCTCTGTCCTGTTTTTAGTATTATGCAGTATAAAAGAAAAGAAAACAATAGTTCATAGGTTCATAGGGATGTACTAGGGTAATGACCCTGGAGCCTTTACAAGCCTAGCCCAAAAAATTGCCCAGGCACAGTGCCACCCGATGTTAGTTCACAGTGTCTCTATCCAGTAGGGCAACTGGATTGATCCCTGGAGTGAACTTTCTGTTATCCAGCCACTCATCAAGATTTCTATTGAAGAGGGCCTGTGAGGTGCTCTGTTTGACAGGAATGGAAAGCTTATTCCAGAGTATGGGCAGTCCTTGGGAGATGAACCTGTCCCTCCAGCATGTTCTGTTAATTGTGGTAATGAGGTTGTGGTCTCTGGAGTGTGTGGCATGAGGGGATTGGGATTTCTTTAGGTGTAGCATTTCAAGTAGGGCTGAGTCAGACATGGCTTTGTAAGTCAAGCAGGGATCACCTCTAAGTAGATGATAAGAGACTGAGAACAGCTGAAGTTTCTTGAGTCTGTCCATGTAAGACACGTGTTTAAGGCCTAGGATCCTTTTTGAAATGAAGTTGAAATGAGAAAAAGCAATTCTAAGACATACACAGTAGAAACATGCCCTCTCAACCTCTTAGCTCAAGAAATCTGGACAAAGCATAAAATACTGGGGGGGACAAAGGCCCAAAAGTTAGTAACAGGTTTTAAATATTCCTCTTATAAGCTTAAACGGTTGCCAAAATAACAGGATATGTGTTAGCATGCATTTTCTGAAGGATATTAAGTCTGAAACTGAAATGTATGCCATTGTTTAATTAATTTAGTTCTCGGAGATTTGCTAGAAAACCACACATTTTATGAGGAACAGACCAAAAGTATGAGTCAAAAATCTGAACATTCTGTGAAAATATGGACAACTGAGAAGCTATGAGTAAAAAAATGTTAGTACACGTGATGTGTCTATATAGATCTAGATTTCTATTCACTCCAATGCACATTCACAAAACAGGATGGTCATTTTATCCCTCTTTGCAATCAAGAAATGAAGTCATTCTTCACACAATTAATTGCAATAGAATGTATACTGATATCAAACCAGAGACCACCAGAGAGAGTTTGGTATAATGGTTATCAGATTTGCCTTACAGACAGAAGGTGCTGGGTTTGATTCTCAAATGGGGTAATTGGCTAGGCTTAAATCTTTAAACCAATTTATTATTATATTTGGATGTGCTGTACTTAGTGATCACACAACCTGTTATGATTACTGCTTGCAAATATACAGCTCTGTCTTACCTCTATGTGTTTCCTGGTCATTCGTCAGTTATCTGACCAGTACTCTGAGACATACAGTCTGCAAGCCATGCTATATTGTTACCTTTAAAAGGTGTGAGGATATTAACTGGCAGTAGTATGATATGCATTTGCCAACAACTGAAGAGCAGGTTGGATGGCACAAACAAGCATACACTGTGCTTTTAGGGGGGGAGCAAAGATGAGTTACTGTTATGACACAAACAAGAATGCACTATTCTTTTGGGGGGAGCAAAGGTGAGCTACTGTTATGGCAGAATCAAGAATTGACTGTTCTTTTGGGGAGGAGCAAATCTGAGTTACTGTTATGGCATGTACAAGGGTACAGCTGTTCTGTTGAGGAGGGAACAAAGCTGTGTTACTGTTTTGGCACAAACAAGAATGGACTGTTCTTCTGGAGGGAGCAAATGTGAGTTACTGTTATGGCACATACAAGGGTATGACTGTTCCATTGAGGGGTGGGGGACAAAGCTGAGTTATTGTTATGGCACAAACAATCATTGACTGTTCTTTTGGCCAAACAAAGGTGAGTTACTGTTATGACACAAACACACATAGACTGTTCTTTTGGCCTGGGCAAAGGTGAGTTACTGTTATGGCACAAACAATCATTGACTGTTCTTTTGGCCAAGCAAAGGTGAGTTACTGTTATGACACAAACACACATAGACTGTTCTTTTGGCCCGGACAAAGGTGAGTTACTGTTATGGCACAAACAAGGATATATTGCTCTTGTTACTCTGCTTGTTTTGCATCCTGCCTGTCATTTGATCTTGTGAGGGTTATGAAGTCAGAAACTGCAATGTGTATCATTACTTTCTAATTTCTGTTTCAATAATTTTACAGTACAAACACATGGTTCTAAACTGTGGGCATGCAGTGATCATCAGTATGTTTGAGAGGTATGACTGTGTGAAACTTTGTTGGCTGAGGCTACTACTTACTATTGGACACATTTACATCAAATAAGTCTCTGCTGTCACATGTTGCGGTAATGTTTGTAGAAATCTCCCACTTTTTACTTACTTACTTTAAGAAGTGATTAAATACAAGGATATGCCATAATATTATTAAATAATAGACTAGGTTCAGGGCTTACCTTGCAAATGTAGCAGTTGACACAGGTTTAGTTCAGGGCTAACTCTGATGCAAGCAGGACACAGCCAATACATGGGAAAGTAAAGGTTGTGTCAGTTGCCTGGCATCAGTTTTACTATATGTATGTGAGTAGGAGAAAGGTATTAGGCCCCTAGGTGGTCAGTGAATGTGCTATGTGTTGTCTCTTAGCTAAAGCAAGGGCATACTGAGCATGCTTATCTCCACCTCCAGGCACAGCAGATGTTGGTTCCCCGTCCAAGTCCTCCTGTGACTGTGGCTGTGGTAGCCTAGGCATTGGTGAGGGGGATGTGTGGTCCTTCACTTTGCACATCCTGCTGCAGCTGTTTCCACATGATCAGATTGTGGAGCATAGCACATACTGTGAATATTTGTGTGCATGTGTGTGGATTATACTGTAGGGCTCCACCTATCTAGGCACCTAGATATCTAGGTATCTATGCACCAGAACCATGACTTCAGCAGCCTAAACACATGCTCTGTGATGTTTCTGGTTTGTTACTGTGCCTCATTATAGTGTTCTTCAATGGGTGTGTGCACTTCTGATCGGTGTCATCAGCCACAGTTCCAGTGAATAGTCAGCATTCCCCAGTAAATGGCCCTGTGGGATGTCCCCCCAGCAGACATTGGTACAGCTGTGATTTGTGCCAGACATGGGAGTCATGATAATTGCCAGGGTTGCGAGCACATGCATTCAAGATAATTCCCTGAGCATTGCAGATGACTTGGTAGTTGAAGGAGTGGTATCCATTGTGGTTCATGTAGATTCTACTCTGCTCACCAGGTGGTGCCTTAATGTGTACATGAGTGCAATCTATGGCACCCAGTACTTCAGGGTAGTGCTCTACAGAGTAGAACTGTTGCATATTGCTAGCCCTCTCCTCAGAACTACAGGGAAAACATATGTGCTGACTAGCATATATGAGCATAGCATCCAGGAATTGGTGGAGGATACTGGATGCTGATGCCAGTTACATACCCATCATGTCCCCAATTGGCCTTTAAAAGATACCTGTAGCTAATATTCTAAGGGCTACACATACCTTAGTTCCCACTGGGATGGGTTCCCCTTGGTTGTCTCTGACTCAGACTTGAGAGCGGCAGAGCTATCAGAGTTCTTGTAATGTGTCCCTGTCCACCCTGTAACACTCTACAATCTCCAGGTCATGTAGCATCTGAAAAATTAGCCTGGGCCTGAACACTGTTCTCCTTCTTGGCCTAGCCCTGTTGTCACCAGCAACAGCAGCATTGGCTTCTGCCTGTATCACATACATTTGGAGCAAAGCTGCAGCAGTCCCTAGCATTATGTCCCTTTAAATTGTCCTTATCTCAACTCCAATGGAATTAAAGTATTCAGGAAAAACAGTCTGGAGGCTATATGGATGCTTTATAGCTTGTTGAATAGCTCCACAGTGTTGGATTGATTGATTAGCATGCAGTTCAGCTGCTTATGTTATCATTTGCATCAATGAAACACAGACAAAGACATGCAATCCATTAATAATCTACATCATTATAAAAAGGCAAACATGTAGCTAGCCAAACTGATGGTGAGGAGAGTTGTATATGTGTGGATATGGTTGTACAGAGGAGTACTGAACTTCAGCAGGTATGCTCCCATTTTGTTACCTATGTACTTCATGTGCTGGAACATATTTAAGAGTAGTGTGAAGCAAAGGCTTTTACATTTGTATCTGTATGCATTACTTAAAGTGTACTGATGACATGGGTATGTTTGTAAAGCCATTTCAGAGATACACAAGTGACAATACATGCAAATGGTATGCTCTGTGATAAATATGTACAAATGTGTCAGGGATACATCCTTTGATAGCACTTTTAGCATTTCAAAGAGGTTTTATTAGCAAAATGGCTCATTTGCTTGTTCTTTTCTTGGGGGGGGGGGCAAGGATGGGTTCCTGTTATGGCACAAACAAGAATGGACTGTTCTTTTGGGGGGTAAAGGTCACTTACTGTTATGGCACAAACAAGGATCTGTTGCTTTTGTTACTCTCCTTGTGTTGCATCCTGCCTATTGCTATTTCACATCTTTAGCCTGTTTTATGTTTCTCCAGTGTGTAATAGTGACTGGCTGCCTTTTCTGTTTTATTTGGAAACAGTTATTTTGTAGTTATGTGATACTTATGTGTATTATACTTCTGTTGTTTTTTTAGGACACCTACAAATATGTCAGTCATGCATGTTAATCCACGGCGACCCCCTCTTCACTGATACTGATAATCAAGTGTCTTTCTGCAACATGGTGCTTTTCTCCTGGCAAGGTGGTGGGGAGATATGACCCATAGGATGTGAATATGGGAGCAGATTGTTCATGATGTTAATGCTGTCGGTAGCCACCACAGAACATATGAACAGCTGCACCACAGGGCCACTGACGTGATAACATCTGCAAGGAGGCAAGCAGCTGAAGTGGTCCATGACCAAATGGTTACTAGGGGAGGGCCTGCTAGGGAACCACCACTAACCCCCAATGAAGAGTTAAGGGCCAGTCTGAGAGATCCAGATAGCTCCCAGGAGAGTGCAGTACAGCATGCCCTGGATGTGGGCACAACACCTTCTGAGACAGCAAGCACATCTCAGGAGGACCTTCCAGGTAAGCTTTGATATGTCAACAATCAAATATTGTTGTATAGTAAAACAATTGAAATTAATAAGTTAATTCTGTATCAACATCTCTTATTTGGGGAGGACTGAAGTTTGCTACAGTTATAAGCTTTACTTTGGAGTTGTCAGCCACATTCTTGTTCAAAGTACTGTGAATGAACATCTACAGGGGTAAATGCATTACTCCTCTGTTACTGTTAATTGTGATGATGATGTTGCCATTACCTCTTGCTTAACATCTTCCTGGATTGTCTGCAGTACAGCGCAGTATGTCTTCTGCAGATGGTAAGCCAAATATGTTTATATCAGTAGTGCTGAGCAATTGAAAGAAATATTGTAGTTTAAGTTTGATCTCAGGCCTCTTGTGTGTATTGCCGTACTGTCTGTAATAGTGGAAGCACTGTTAGTTTGTTAGGATTTATTGCACTATAGTAGTGCAGGTATTAATGTATTCCTGTGTTTCATGCTTTTTAACACAGGTGATCATGAGAGTGTGTGTGGGCCCTGTGCTACCTGATATCAGTGGATCCACAGACTCGAATGATGATGGTGGCCAAACTGAGGTACAATCAGGGGAGGGGTGCATGGGTTGAATATGACAAAGAGGTTGATATGCAGCCATCCCCTGCATTTCCAACCCAGTAGGCCTACACCTATCTAGTCCACTGAGCTGACAGATATTGGACAGGTGGAGGGTGAGGACTTTGATCAGGGAAGTGTGGCTACTGTGGCTTCAGTTCATGTTGAGTTTGTCTGTAGCCAAAGTGTGGGTGAGGTGCCACATAAGAGGATTGATAGGGGTGCTTGGGGGGGGGGTCTGCTGTCCCTCCTCCACCTGGTGCAGGTGTCATCTCCGATGCCACTCAATTTATTTATAGGGCTGTCATGGTGGCACAGTCATGTTCCCATAGGTGCTCCAAACAAATGCTCAGGGTTGTGGATGTGGCACAGTATGACTTGCATGACTGCCTCCACTGTGTGGGCAATTCACTGTATCACATGAATGACATGTTGGAATTAAGGTTGTCTGTGATGGACCAACATGTATCTGTCAAGGAATGAGCAGTGTCTGTGATGGAATGTCTGCTGGGAGGGGAACGGCATCCTTGTGGGCATAGGTTAGCCACATCATCTGCTGTCAGCCAAAGTGGCAGTGACCGATCACTCTCCTATAGTGGCAGTAGTTCCACTGCTCCATCAGTGAGTCTGCTGTCCACACCCAGACATGACAGGCCATGGGATCATGGTCCTGAGTGTCCCCATGTAGGGGAACTCTTCCAACAGACATCAGTCATGTTCAGGTAGCAGCACTGCATCTGACCGTGGGTGTAGATGTGCCAGTGCAACTTCTGGCAGAGCCAGGTCTCATGGTCGGGGAAGACAACAATGAATTGCCACCCCTACCATTCACAGCTCTTACCTGTCCAACAGACAAAGACGTAAAGCTAGCACAGAGCTTGGCTGTGTTCATGCAGACACTCACATACTAGATTCACCCCTACAGACACATGCACAATAGTTACCCAGTTTGTCTCACTGGCCATTTGTGGTTTTATTCCAATGTATGCCTTCTTTGCCTTCCTACTCACTCACACTCACTGACCTGTGCCTGCCTAGGCTTCCTGCCCCCTCCCACAACACCCTTTGCATATGATAACTGTGGCATGTCCCTGTTTTCTATATTTTGGATTCAGTTATACAAAAGCTGTGTCTGATGCTCAGGGTGCATAACCTTAGTAACTGCATAACTTAGTGCATAGTATATCTGCATTTGTGTTGTTGAAGTGGCCATTTTACCTTTGATTTATAGTGGCCTTTGAATGTTGCACAGTTAATAGCATCAACATTTCTCAACATTGTAGTGAATGCTTTTGTAAGGGTGTTGATGTCAGAAGCTGCAATGTGTATCATTACTTTCTAATTTCTGTCTTTAATGATCTTTCAGGACAAATGTATGCTGCACACCATAAGGCATGCCATCATATTCAGATCTTAGGTCTGTATGACAGCACTGTAGTCACACCTCATCAGAAGAGTAATACAGTGTAATGCTCTCTTTTGCATGTACCTCACCAGACAAATGCAGCAGCTGGAGAGACCACAGGATTTTACTCAGGAAAATAACACAGGGCCTATAAACATACCATGATGTATGTGGATATATTAAAAGCCATGTCACTGTCATCTGTCTGGTATAGGATGAGGTGACACCTGCCTGGCCACCAGGACAGTGTCTGAACATGCCATGGTGGGTTGACCACATATCCAGACATCTGGTATAGCTGATGATATCAGCAGTGTCCGTTGAGAATATGGTAATAACAGTGTCCCACATGCTGTGGTAAAAGGCTCTCTGTAATGTCAAGCAAGAGCACATACCCACACACCCAGTTGACTGCAGTGAGAATAGAATAGAATAGAACCCCTGCCTATCTAAGTACACAAACTACAGAACACAGTACATAATGTAAGCACCATGGCACATGTCTGACTTTTGCAAGACTGCAGCTGAACTTTAAGTACATTATTTCAGCAGCCCATGTGTGTGACAAAATGTTGACAGGCTTGCATAGGTTCACAGATTCCTAGGTTCATATGAGCCTATAATCATAATGGCCCTAGGTACATACTTTCATAGGAGGTTACTAGGTAATGGCCATTGGGCCTTGTCAGGCCTACCCAAGTTGTACCATTGTTCCCTTATAGACCAAGATATGTAGTCCATATTTGCAAATCCATGATTAGCACTGGTTGATCCTGTCTAAGAGTGACATAGGTGAACCCCCCAACGTAAATCTACAATTTCCCATCCAGTTGCCCCAGTTATCCTTAAATAGGGTCATTGAGGAACTCAGTTTCATATAAACTGGGAATTTGCTCCATGAGTGGCAATCTCTGGGAGACGTGTGTCCTGTTCATGTTACAGGCTAGGTTAAGGTCCCTAGAGCAAGTGAGTCTTGTCCCATGTGATTTGCAGAAGTGCAACATTTCTATTAATTCAGGGTTCGAGACTTCCCTGTAAGCTAGCCACAAGTCTCCTCTTAGCAGTCTGTACAATATAGAGTAGAGTGACAGGGCCTTCTTTCTATCCATGTAGGTAATGCATTGGAAGTCCCTGGATTTTCTTAGTGAGAAACCTCTAAAATCTCTCCAGCTGCTGCAGGTGTCTGCTGATGTACATGCAAAAAGGGAGCATTGTACTGTCTTATTGGTCTGATGATGGATACGTACATTGGAGTTATAACATCCTTAGCACTGCTGTCACTTTTGAGGTGTGCAGTGTAAAGGACCTTCATTACTACTGTGGACACATGATAATTAAAGGTGAGGTTGCCATCAGCCTGCATTCCCAAATCTCTCACCATTGGGTTAGAACATAGGAGCATTATTAATAGTGTAATTTGCATGGACTTCTTTACCTGACAGGGATAATAGTGCATTATTTTGGTTTACATGCAAGTCTGTGGCTTTGGCAACAATCATTTATGTTTGTAAGCATATTTTGTAGTATGTTGACATTGTTTGGGGATTCAGTGATTGCGCCCATTTTTCAGTCATCAGCGAACTTGTTGAGCCATAGGCCATCTTTTTTTGCTGTGTTCTGAGAAATACATTCCAAACAGTAGGGGGTCCAGCACAGACCCTTGTGAGGCACCACTGGTAACAGGTCTGCTGGTGGAGGTGTAATACCTATGACTGTATGCGTTCTGTTGGTGAGCCAGTTTGCAACCCATCTAATGATGTATGGGTTAATCTCCAAGTGGGTGAGTTCCACAATGATGCCTCAGTGGGAGATTGTGATAAAGCCATTGGGCACATCAGTATAGGCAATATGTATTGATTTGCCTTCATCCAGTGCTTTGGAGACACCTGCAAAGAACTCAACTAGGTTTAACAGGCATGAGCTGCCCTTGAAGCCAAAGTGTGTCAGGTAAATTTATTTATTTATTTATTTATTAATGTTTGTTAACCGGGTTAGTCCAGCTGGGCTTGTGGCCCATTTAAAGTAGAGACCCGAGGAGAAAAGCTCTGGTACATAGTATAAAATGCAGAAATTTGCAACATTACAATATAAAGTACAGAAATTTACAAACATACAAAAAGCTCTGGTACTTAGTATAAAATGCAGACATTTTTAACATTACAAAATATAAAAATTACAGAAGTTAGCAAAAACTTACAAACTTGTAGAAGACTGGATTATAGAAGTTGACATATTACTGGTAGATGATGTGAGTTATATATGTCATAATTAGTCTGTACAGGAATAACAGTTTTACAATAGTATATACACTGTTTTGCAATGGAGAGGATGTCAGTTGGGAATATGAGTAAGATAGGCCAGAGGTTTGCATGCAAAAAGTGTGAAGAGATGTACAGAGAAAGACCTATGATATTGTGTTAAGTTTGGGAAAGGAACGATGATTTAGGTGTGGAGTTAGTGGTGTGGGTGGTTTTTAGGTGGGAGCTTGTGAAGGACATTCCCATTTGGAGGCCAGATGGGAGAGAAGCATGGATTTGAAGTTGTTTTGGTTTGGTATTTTATGTAGTGGTTGTGGGAGAGTGTTCCACTGTTTGGCTATGGTGTAGGACAGTAATAGTTTGCCAGGTGGGTGTAGGGGTTTGTGTACATGTAGGAGGTTTTGGCCTTTTGATCTCAGGGTGTGGCTAGGTGTGTAGGGTGTTAGAGATTTGGCAAGAGAGGGGCATTCTGTTGGTCTGAAGATGAGTTTGTGGGCTGTTGTAAGTTGTATGTATTTTAGGTGGTTGTGAAGTTCTAGCCAGTTAAGTATGTGTAGGGAGTGGCAGTGATGGGAAGAGTTCCTGGAGTTGGTAGCAAATTTGCAGATTTTGTTGTAACAAGATTCGAGTCTGGAGCGGTGGCCGAGTTGTAGGTTGGAGAATAGGGGAGCACCGTACAAGAGAGAGGGGAAAAGGAAGGTAGATGCGAGGGTTTGATGAGAGGAGGGAGTAAGGTAGCAGTTATGACTGTAGAGGAGACCAATTTTCTGGTGGGTTTTTTTGATTGCTGAGAGGATGTGGGAGTCGAATTTTAGGTTATCATCAATGGTAATGCCAAGTAGCTTGGTATTGGGAACGATTTCTAGAGGAGTGTTATTGTGGCTTTTGATGGAAAATTGGTCTCTCTTGAATTGCGAGTTTTTGGTGGGAGTGAAAGTCATTAGTTTTGTTTTGATTGCATTTAGGGCTAGGTGATTGGATTGCATCCATGATTCGGTTTTGGAGAAGGCGATTTGGGTGTTGAGAAGAAGTGTGGAGGGGCAGGAGGCAGAACAGATGATGGTGGAGTCATCAGCTTATTGGATGACTGAGGCATCAGGGATGGAGTAGTGGAAGTTATTGATGAATATGTTAAAGAGGAGTGGGCCCAGTACTGATCCTTGAGGGATCCTTGATCAGAGGTAAAGGGTTTGAATGTCACTAATGTCCTTCTTGATAAGGTCCAAGATGATTCTCTGCATGGCCTTACAGACAAGGCTGGTCAGGCTTATGGGTGTATAGTTCCCTGGGTTGGTTGAGGGACCCACTCTGTGCAAGGGTATTACAGTTGCTGTGTTCCCCTCTGCCAGGACAAAGCCAGTACATAGGCTGTGGTTGAAGAGAGTACCCAGTGGTTCTGCTAACTCTTGCCTTTAGACTGTTTAGTAAGCAGCCTTGGATGTTATCCAGTCCCATAGAGGGTGTGTTTTGGGCATTGACGAGTGTGGTTATGACCAGCTATTTGGAGATATGTAGAGAGCTGTTGACAGTATGCTGTGGGGTATGATCGGTGGAGACTGGGGTGTGAAATTTTTACCAAACCTAACAGGTTGGCTATATCTTCAGTTTCAGTATGAGTGGTACTGTCCAGAGTGAATTTGGTGCAAAACTGGCCCTTCTGTTTTACATTACAGACATGGCTAAAGAATGCTTTGTGATTATCCTTAGCTATGGATGCTAATTTAGTTTTGTAATTAGCTTCACAGAACTCAAGATGTACAATTTGCTGGTTCAAGCTATGGAAGGTGTTCATCTGGTGAGACTGTTCCCTGTTATTTCTGAACATCAGTTTCTTTCTCTTGCTGCATATAGTTATGCAAGATATCCATCTTTTTTTTTTCATGAGCAAGTTTTGATCCATTCTGCTGCAACTAAGTTTATATACTTGTAAAGGTGTTTAGTTTATACAGTGCCTTTCTGTACACCTCCATATATAAGTCTTTACTGTCAGTGGTGGCATTATGTTTCAAACTGTATATGCCATCACTTAGGCTATAGTTTGCTTTGCACAGAATTTTCCACCTATTGGATCCTTGGTGGGGCAGGTACGATTGTTACATTGAATTTGACTGATTTATGGTCAGACATTACCAGGGAGGATCTCATAAATGGAGTGGTGCAGTGATCTCTCATGTTGCTGAGTACTAGGTCAAAGACATTTGAGACCCTTTTGGGGGTGCAGGCTAACTGTTCCAGAGCATTCATATTTACAAAGTGCAGGAACCATAGGGTGAGTGTGTTTGAGCTCATATATGTATCTCAGTTGATGGAAACATAGTTAAAGTTACCCATGCATAGGGTGTTTGGCTGTATTCTGAGTGACTCAAAGTAGGTCCAGGAAGGCACTGTGTGATTTTCATGGTTCATGTTGGTGGATCTGTAGCTAACAGTGGTGTAGAGGGGGGTTTCTCCTACAGTTAGTTGGACTTGTAGTAACTCTCAGGAGTCCCCCAGAATCTACTAGAGACAAACCAAGGTCATGCTGCTTAATGCTAGGAGCCTACACAGTACACTGCACTCTGTGGAAGCACTCCTCACCTTGGAAGATGCTGATGTCTGTGCAGTCACTGAGACATGATTCAAGGCCACAGAGAGCATGCCATCCATACAAGGCTACAATGCCTTGAACATGTTCAGACCTCAAAACGAGCATAAAAAAGTCAAAGGTGGAGGTGTATCCATTTCATTAAATCCAAATACACCTCAAGAGTGTTAAACACTGCAACTCTCTTGAGCTACTCCAGGTCCAAATAACTATAGGCCAAATACCGTACCATATCATCTGCAGGTCTCCCACCATGAACCATGAAAAGCATCCCACCTACCTAGAACTGCTAGAGTCACTCAGTATACAGCCAAATACCTTGGTCATGGGAAATTTCATAGGATCATAGGAGGTTACAAGGCTAACGGTCCCAGGGCCTTTACAAGCCTAGCCAAGTTCAACCCATGTTCCCAAGGATGTCTGATTCAAGCAGACACTAAAATCAGCACCTGTTGCCCCTATCCAAGAGGGACACAGGTGGAACCCCAGGGGTGAATTTCCAATTACCCATCCAGTTGTCCAAATTGCTCTTAAATATGGCCAATGAGTGGCTTTGTTTAACATGAATAGGAAGCTTGTTCCAAAGGTGGGGCAACCTCTGTGAGACAAATCTGTATTTCCAGCAAGTTCTGTCGATGTCGCATACCAGTTAAGGTCCTTTAAGTGAGTGACCCATCTGCCATTTGACTTGCAAACATGCAGCATTTCCATTAAAGCTGGGTCAGAGATTGCTGTATATGCAAGGCATGGGTCAATTGGGCAACTTATAAGTACAAACATGATTTATTTTTATTTTTTTTTATTTACATTTGTTGACCGGGCTAGTCCAACTGGATACATGCCCATTTTCAGTAGAGGCCTGTGGAGATAAGCTCCATTAAGCTAATAAAAATGCAAAGGATGATAGAGATCAACATCAAGTACTTGATAACAAAGTTTAGAAAACAATTCACTAATACTAGAAACATATTTACACAGTAGAGGGTTTGACATTCATCACTTAGAAGGCTAGCTAGTAATATCATAATGTAAGGAATAACTAAGAAAAAATCAGGTTAAAACTAATTTTAAGGTTTTTTCAAAATTCTACATGCAAAGTGAAAAAAGTTGCTAATATATACATAGTGGAAACGTGCTCACAGTGGAATGCTTGTTATGCAGTTAATACTTGGAGGTAGATTGCTGTGAAGTTCCTGGATTTTGTTAATTTAAATGCTCTGGAACAGTTGGTCTGCACCCCCTCAAGGGGCTCATATACCCTATACCTAGTGCTCACCAACATGGGAGGGGGGGCACTGCACTACCCCCTGTGTGTTTCCCTCCCTGATAAGGTCAGACATAAATCAGTCTTGTTTGATGCAAAAATCAGTCCTGACACCCCCACAGGAATAAACAAGCTGAAAAATGTGTCCAAAGCAAACTATAGCCTACTAAGCAACGGTATAAAAAGCTTCAAAGCCCCTACCAACACAACCAACAGTGACTGCTATGCAGAAGAGTACAGAAATGCCTTATATAGGGACTTAAACAAATGTACTGACTCAGCTGTACCTGATAGGACTAAAATCAGGTCCTCCCAAAAAAACACAAGCCACCCTGGTGGACTGTAAATATAAATAAGCTATATAACAAAAGAAAGAAACTGATATCTAAGAACAAGAGGGAACTTTTAATCAACAGAGGAAGAATATCCTCCACAGCTTGAATAAGCAAACTGCATATCTTGTAAAGTTCTCTATGGCTAGTTATGATACTAAAGTAGCATCCCTAGCTAAAGACAACCATAAGGCATTCTTTAGTTACATCTGAAACCTAAACGGGAATGTCTAGTGTGTGCTGAACTTATAGTGGATGGTATCATTCACACTGAACCTGAGGAAAATGCCAACCTGCTAGCTGAGATAATTGGCTATAACTTCACCCCCCCCATCCCCACCAGCCATACCCCAAAGCATTCCTGACACCAGTCCACTACCAAGAATCTCCAAAGAACAGGTCATAGAAGCACTCTCCAAGGCCAAAAACACAGCATCAATGGTACCAGCTAACATCACAGGTTGCCTACTAAACAATCTAAAACCAGACCTAGTGGAACCACTTGGCACTCTATTTAACCATAGCCTGAGCACTTGCTTTGTTCTGGCATGGTGGAGAACAGCAACAGTAATCCTCTTGCACAAAGGGGGTCGATCAACCGACCCAGGAAACTATCGACCCATAAGCCTAACCAGCTTTAACTGCAAGGCCATGGCAGGAATCATCATGGACCTTATCAACAAGGACACAGGCAACCTTCAAACTCCTGACCTGACCCAGTTTGGTTTCATCAAGGGTAGAGCTTGCTTATTAAACCTGGTGGATTTATTTGAGAATGTCACCAAAGCCCTGGATCAAGACAAAACATTACATGCTGCCTATCCTGATTTAGCCAAGGCTTTTGACACAATCCCCCATTGAGAAACTCTCCGAGATGGAAGATTAACCCAGACATCAGTAGATGGGTAGCCAACTGGTTCACCAACAGAACACACACTGTCAAAGTCCACCTCCACCAGTAGACCAGTTACCAATGGGGTACCACAAGGATCTGTGCTGAGCCCTCTACTGTTTGAAATCTATTCATTGATGTCCAGGTGGAAGCAGATAGTCTGTGGCTTACCAAGTTTGCAGATGACTATACTCTGGGCACAATCATCGAGTCCCCAATGATGATGATTGGTATTAAGTCATGGACTAAAGCTAAATGTAAAAATATTTCTCATTATCTCCTTTGGCAAAGAAGTAGCCCCTGTTAATTATGATACAGATAGTACCCCTCTAAGCTCAAATACAGTGGTGCGAGACTTGGGAACACAGGTTGATACCACTCTAAACTTCAATCATCATGTGTCCATAGTGTTAAGGAAAGCCTTCTACATTGTGTTTCTTATAAATAAGGGCATCACATCCAAGACTAAGGAGTTTATAACTCCACTGTACTCAGTGGAGTCTTCCCATGCTCAGATCACTAACTGAGTACAATGCTGTCTTCAGTATGTATCTCACCAGACACCTGCAACAACTGTAGTGACCATAGATGTTTCTAACCAAGAGAATCCAGGCCCTCAAAAACGTGACTTACATGAATAGACTGAAAGCCCTGTCACTGTACTCTGTATCATACAAGCTGTTGAGAGGTAACCTGTGCCTGGTGTGCAGAGCAGCCTCTGACTCTGTCCTAAATGGAAATGCTGCACATCCACAAATCAAATGGGATAGGAGTCATTCACTACAAGGATGTCAGCCTAACCTGTGACATTAACAGAACATGTTGGACAGACAGATGCATCTCCTAGAGATTGCCACTCCTCTGGAATAAGTTCCCACTTTATGTGAAGCAGAGCTCCTCATTGACCCTACTGAAACACAACCTTGACAATTTGATGGGTTACAGTACATCAACCCTGGGGGTGGCACCTATGTCCCTCATTGACAGAGGTAGTTGGTGCTGATCATAGAATTGTTCTGCTAACAATTACCATCTAACTATGGTCAATTAAGGTAGATGGGTTTTTACAGGGCTAGGCTTGTAAATGCCCTAAAGCCATTAGCCTGGTAACCTCCTAGGAACTTAGGAACATATGAACCTATGAGGTGTACTTGTCTTTTATGAAGATGGATACACCTTCTCCTTTGGTTCTTTCATGTTCATTGTGTAGCCTGAACATGTGCAAGGCATTATAGCCTTTCATGGCTGATGTACTCTCTGCATCCCTAAACCATGTCTCTGCACAGACATCGCCATCTTCTCAAGTAAGAAGTGCCTCTATTGATTATAGCTTCTGATTTAGACTCCTAGCATTAAGCAGCATAACCTTGTGTTTGTCCTTTTAGGATATGTTTATGTCAGGAAGTTTGTTCTTATGACATTGACTAAAAAGTCACTGTGGCAGAGGTAAGTACCTTGGCCAGTAACCAAAAGGCATGAGGTGACAGATGAAGACCATCCCTGGCAAAGCAGCATGGTCTGCTGACCATATCATTACAGCCTGCCCACTACTGGATCCCTAAGTAGTGACACCACTATCTAATTATTGAAGTCAATAATTTTTTTGTTTGTATTGAGGCATCATCCTGGGTGAAGGTAGAATGCAACTTAGGGCTATGGACATACCTGTCTGGGACACACAGTCTGAGAGGTCAGTCATGTCTATGATTATACAGTCCAGTGAGGTATATCTCAAGGCATTTACTCTAACATGGAGTTTTACAAAAGTATAACTGTGTTTTTTGTTGAGAGACTTGAGTGAATGCATGACTTTGAAAAGCCTGGCATATGACAGACAGCTGACCGTGGCTTTCTCCTTGTACAGCCTGAAGAGGGGGGCCTCTGTGTGTCTCACTACGGATTCACCTATGACCAAAACATTGGTATTGAGGTGTTTTGCCTTAAGGGCTTAATGGGTGAGACACTGATGCATTTGTTTTATGTGTAGTGTGTTCTATTGGGACTGTCATGTGTGCAGAAGATTTGCAAAGTCTCTGCTCTTTCAGTAAGCTTCTTATGATTACCTCTGCATATGTGGATTTGTGTGTTGTGCACTTGATTTGTTGAGGAGGTGAAGTGTGTGTTCTGACAACCTATTTGATATCTGGTTCATTGTTACATGAGAGATACAGCATTTATTCTAGATTCATTGTATACGTACATCTCTCAAATATTGTATTGGTAAGGTTTAGGAGTACGTGGGTATCACTGTACATGAGACAATAGAAACCTAGCTGTGTAAAAACGCAAGCACCCTTATTAAGTATATTTAGATGGTCATTTTTTAGCAGAACAGTTTTGTGAACAGCAACAACTGGGCCTGTCTGAGGGACAAAGGTGCCCCCGGAGGCTGAAACAGGCTCTCACTGCATGTGAAGCAGTGCTCCTCAATGACCCTCTTCAGTCAGAACCTTGACTACTGGCTGGGTGATTGTCTAGTCGCCTCTGAGCTGGCACCTGTATCATTCATGGATAGGGCCAGCTGGTGCTGCTCACAAATATGCTCTGCTAAAAACAACCATGCAACTATGCTCATTAAGAGTACTTGTGTTTTTACACAGCTAGGCTTCTACGCACCATAGTGCTGTTAGGCTAGCAGTCTCATATGAACTTATGGATCTGTGTGCCTATGCAGGCCTCACAACCTGTTGTCCCCCACATGGCCTGCTGATGTCATCTACACTCACTACTACTGAGTTCACCTGCACTCCTGTAAAAGTTAGACTTGTGCCTTGGTGCTTACATTAAGTACGGTGTTCTGTAGTCTGTGTACTTAGGTAGGGGTTATATTTACACTATAGTCAAGTGTGTGTGTGTGTGTGTGTGTGTGTGTGTGTGTGTGTCTAGTAAGCAGAGTAGAAGTGATATTCTACAGTTACTTCTCCAAGGGCATAGATTCGATACTTGCACAAGCCTACACATCCATTTCAAGCAGCCTTCCCAACCTCTTGTCTCCTAAATGGCCTACTGATGTCATCTGCTATAAGTTCACCTGCACTCCTGTCAAAGTCAGACTTGTGGCATGGCACTTGCGTTAAGTAACGTGTTCTATAGTCTTCATACTTCGGTAGGGGTTCTATTCTCACTGCATTCAACTTAGTGTATGTGAGAATTGTTGTTTGACATTACAAGAGAGCCTATTACACCAGCATGTGGAACACTGTCATTACCATATTCTCCTTCCCAGACACTGCTAATGTCATCTATTATATGTTCTCCTGCAGTCTTGTATAAATCAGACTTGTGCCATGGTGCTTTTGTTAAGTACTGTGTTCTGTAGTCTGGTATACTTAGAAAGGTAGGGGTTCTATTCTCACTGCAGTCAACTTGGGGGATTTGTGAGCTGTCACTTGACATTATACATAGTCTTTTATGCCAGCATGTGGAACACTGCTATCTTGTCCTGAACAGACACTACTGATTTCATCAGCTGTATTACATGTTTGGATAGGTAGTGCTCCCACCAGGCAGGATCAGAGACTGGCCTGGGGGCCAGACAGAGGTCACGTCATCCTATACAGTAACGTTTACAGTGACATGACTTTTAATCTATCCACAGACATCATGACATGGTGTGTAGGCCCTGTGTTATCTTGCTAAGAAAGCCCTGTGGTCTCTCCAGCTGCTATGTGTATGTTGAGGTACATGTAAAAAAGAGCATTATACTCTATTAGTGCTGTAATGCAGTTTGACTACAGTGCTGTCATACAATCCTAAGATGTTAATATGATGATGTGACTTATGTGCACAACAAAGGTTTTCAATAGCAGTTTCTACACTTGGTAGTCCAAGTTCAGATTGCTATCTAAATGTGTTCACAATGCTTGCATCACTCAGTTTCTTCAGAGAAGGACTGTTGTCAATGGTGTGATTAACCTGGAACTCCACTTTTTGGATGGTCAACATTACAAACACACATTTCTGCATTTATTTGTAGATTGTGTGCTTTTGTCACCATTGATTTGTATGTGTTAGCTTCTCCTGTACTATGTTATCACCATTGGTGGAATCAGGGATTGCACACAATATGCAAGAATTAGCAAACCTGGTAAGCCAAATGGCATATACTTTAGCCCGAACTGTCGAGAAATACAGTTTAAACAGTGAAGGGCCAAGCACAGATCTCTGGGGTTTGCCAATGGTAACAGCTCTACTGGTACAGGTTGATTCACCAACTGTCACGTGATGTGTTGTCAGTGAGCCAGTTTTTACACATCAACTGACATAAGGTTTAATACCCAACTTGGGGGTTTTCTCACTGATACCTGCAATGTGTGAGATTGTGTCAAAACCCTAGGCCAGATCACAATAGGGAATATGGACCGTCTTACCCTCCTCCAGGTCTGTCACTCTGTGGCACAAGGTTGTGTGACATCACAGATCACCTATGGCATTACCCAGCATGTACACCTTCCTGATATGGTGGAATACACAGTTCAATACACCCTCTACATGGCCTATGTTCCCTTACAAGGGTGTACATCACCATGCATCCACATGCGTTGGGGAGACAGCACCTGATGCATGCATGTATAGAGACATCCTGACTCTCCTTGGCTGTGAAGCAGACCAACATGTCATCATGGACCTCTTGTAGATGTATACTAGTAATATTCCAGGTGGGTGCAACAGACCTGTGTGAGTTGTTACTGCTACATCAGGTCCGTTACATCTGATGGATGTCCTCAAAGGTCATTGAGGGCATGCATAATGACAACAATTTCATCTTGTGGAATCTGAACAGGTGAAGGCATTTGGCAAAATGTACTGTGGTATTAAATTAACACTGTCACATGCGGCCATATACAGCTATATCACCAAATGGTTAGGCCAGTGTATGACATATGTGGCATCTCACTATGTTGAAATGTGTGACATGACATATATCTCAGGTCCAGAGATCAGATCAGTACATCAGGGGTGTCTGTTAGGCCCTTGGCTGCTCCTTAGTTAAGTTCTGGACATCATAAATGACATACACATGCTGTATCCAAACAGCTGCCTGTAGGACTACAGCTTGTGGGCAGTCATTGACTCCAACAGTGATATTAGTATAATACACACAGTATCAACACATACCAGAGACTGCTGCCACAGCCCTGACAACACCTGCATTGATAAAACACATGGAAGGATATCCATACTAACGTCAGGGTTCCCAGCCTTCTTCACACCAATAACTGAGTACAGTGCATGTACCTCCCTGCACATGTTCCAGTGATGTGTAACTGAAATGTACCACCTTTGTCACAGTGTGCTGTCACACAGCTTAATGTCCATACCTAGGTATTCTTTCTGTGGAATATATATGACTGTCTGATGATGTGGAACACAATCAAGTTGTTACACCAAGTACATGTATGCTACCTGTTCACCTTAGGTATACACTGCATACATAGGTGTTTGACAACATTAATGGCATGTATTTCATCAGTGACAATGTAAACTGTGCCACCGATATATGCCATGTACACAAGGCAACTAGCCTGTAGTGCCCATACTGTCACATACAGGTATAGCAGTCTCCCTCCTAACACCTCCTCCAGATATTACAGTACCAGGACAGTGTGTGTGGTTACCCTCATAGTGTGTGGATGTATCATACTAGTTGTCCAGTGTGTGTGCAAGCTCATCTGTTATCACTCCATATCACATATGTTATGTCAGAGGCATGGGATTAGTGGAGGTATTATTCAGATATTGTTCATGATTGTGGTTGGTTCATGTAATATTTGCAATGATCCTTTGCTTGTGGCAACCATGCTGGAGACCTCTGCTGAGAGTACACTCATATTCAGGTATATCAGTTTGCACAGTTTCCCAGTATGCACCCAACTCAATTGTATTTCAGATCCCCTGATAGATGTCCTTTGCATTATTCATGTAAGGATGCATATCTCATGCACACATCCTCACCATTGTTATGTCACCTTGCGTGTCAGTCACAGACAACACATTTTCACTGTACTGTACCATAAAGATATGTGCTTTTTGTTGCTGCTACAACCATCTTCCATTGTCATGCTCTCATCTGCTGTACATGCAGGAGTTTCAGCTGTACTCTTTCTCTGTGTTCATTCCTACAATCTGTGTATTCCTATTCAATACACACAGTTCCCCTGAGTCATCATTTTACATGGCAGTCCCATGCCCTGTTACAGATCATTAACAAAAGCTTCAGTACAGAAGGGCAGGAATGGGATATCATGATACTCTGCACTATAGGTGCACTGTTCTGTACTGTGTTTGAACCATGTACTTTACATTCACACCTCTCAAATGTCCAGATATTCCTAGGATTTCCAGATGTTTTCCTTATCGAATGTGTGGCTTTCTGCCATATCACTGGGATGACCTCGGGACTGCTATGACTGAATATTACAGACATTTGGGTGTGACATCTTAACTCTCCTGATCTGTGCAGAATGTCCAGATGTTGCCTCATATTTTGCTCTATTTCTCATAACAATTATGGGTTTCTGGCAAATCATTTTTCAAGTATTGAGGGTTGAAGTCAGAAAATCGTGGCAGACATTTGAGTCTCAGAGTTCATACCTTTATGACAATTCATGGGAATGCAAAACTTGTCATTCTATTAACTTTCTAAGTTTGTAAGAGCAGTATTTAATAAGTGTGTCCCTAGTATACTTCTCAATTGTCCAGATTTTTCTCAGAATGTCCAGCTTTTTGCCTCTTATTTTTGGACTGTTCTTCATACACTTTGTGGTTTTCTAACAAGTCACTAGTATGATCTGAGGATTAAAGTCAATAATAATGACATGCCTTTGAGTTGCAGACTTCAGGACCATGGCAAATATTTAACATGTGTCCCTGTATGTGGCCCTTTGTCCCCACATTATGTCATGCTTTGTCCAGATGTCTTGCCCTAAGAGTTTGAAAGGTATGGTCTGCTTTACTTACGTGTACTGTACATTTGAGGGTGGGTCAGCAAAGCTGCATTCTGCAAACCCATTGTTCTATCTATTTTCTAAGTTTATAAGAGCAATATTTAAAAAGTGTCCCTATTTCTGCCCCCTCCATTGTTGATGGCTTTCTCCAGATTTCTTACTCTAAAAGGTTGAGAGATATGCAGTGTAGATTAGTTCCATTCATACCTCTCAACTGTCCAGATTTTCACAGAAAATCTAGATTTTTGCATCATATCTTTGGTCTGGCCCTCATAATATTTGTGATTTTCTGGCGAATCACTGGGATGATCTGAGGATAGAAGTCACTAAATAATGACATAAATTTGAATTTCAGACTTCAAATCCTTTAGAAAATGCATGTTAACACAAACCCTGTTATAACAAGTTTCTAAGTTTATAAGAGCAATATTTAAAACGTGTCCCTATTTTTGTGCCTTTCCCCCAATTTTGACAGGATTTGTCCAGATTTCTTGTACTAAGAGGGCAAGAGCTATGATTTGTACAGCCCTGGTAATCATTGTGGCATTCCACAGAAATCCACTGGTCATATGTACTCTCCTTTACATGGACTCAACGTCTGTGTGTTGGTTTACAAGGTTTCATGGACAGCAATACTGTTACGAGCTGCAAAACCTAACTTAGGAGCGCCGCACGTCATTAATCTGCATTCCGCTCTGCTGTGCACTGCCCCACATTGTGTACATGGATAAACTCCATGTAAGCTCCACATGGAGCATACATAGAGTTTAATGAATCCCCAGTTATATTTTAGTGGTCACAGAAGAAATTATGCTGATAGTAATAGTGAAGGTAGGCTATTTTATGCCATGGAATTTGATATTCTATATAAATGATAAGTTCTATAAAACATGTTAGGAAGGCATGGCATATTTTTTTATGAAGATGCTGGCCTTTAACACTTACTTATTAAACTTTTTTATGTTTCTTACAGGAGAGGTAAGAGTATTTTTAATTATTTTGTACATAGTGTTTTTAAGAAATCTGTTGTAGGGTCATATGTTGTTACTAGGATATGATAACTAGGGCCCTTACAAGCCTAGCCACACACCACAAATCATTTGGGTCTCAAGTATCATATGGGGGGAGGGGATTCTTATTATTAGGCAAGTAGCTAAGGACTTGTGGTGGGGAGATGTTAGTTAGGATAATACTTTTCTTATTGATGGGGCCAGACTGGGGCTAAATTAAGGATTTCCCATCCAATTATCAAGTTTTATTTGAACAGAGTCCTGGATGAACTCTGTTTTACATGGATGGAAGCCCTATTCCATAAGGACACTGTTTCCTGTGGTCATTGTAATATTTGCAGTTATGTGATATCAAAAATTGGTAATATAAAGTTGTATTAATTTATGAATGTGATATACGCCCTTAGACACTTCTATAACTTGGTTTATATAGGAGAAATTACACAAAAATTCAAGATTAGAGTTCAGAAACATCTTAGGGACATAAAGTACAATTTACATAGTCCTGCTGCACATCTTGTTAAATTGTATAATGATGTATGTCAAGGACTTTCTGCCACTACTTTATCAGAGTATGGTAGAATAAAGTAATATGGATATTAAATATCATCTGGAAAGAAAACATGCTCTGTTAAATTTATAGCTTTGCTTTCAAGAGGATTAAATGCTGATTTTAGTTGGAAGGTATTTATATATTTTTTCTGTTTCTATTAATTTGTTTTAATTGATTATTAGCATAAAACTGATTTTCTTTATAATTCCTTCATTTTATTTTTGTTGTTAAACCCTGGAAGGTCTGTATGGACCAAGGTGCTAGGTTTTAATAAAGTTTTTGTGTGTTTGTGAGTGTATATGTTTTGCACTGTCATTTTTATTATTGTTTTTATAATTAAAACTCATTAGGCCTTTTCAGTAGTCTGCCATCTATTGCTTATATCAATGCATCATTCTTACTGATGATAGGATACTGGTCAACACTGGCTTGCAGTCTGAGGCATACTTAGTCTAAGGGAGGATGCATTACAAGTCCTTCACACCCATGTGAACAATAACCATGTCATAGTCATATTTGGAGTGAAGGGACAGTTTCCTGGTGATAAGGTGGACACTAGCACCTGAGAGTCAGCTGTTTTCCAATCTGTTGTCCATCTTGTGGGTGATGCATTGATATGCTGCACTGTGGAGTCCCGTACAACAAGCACATTACCATGGTATTTAGACTGCCATTGTACTTGAAAGGCTTTGCCAGACTCTGATTATTGTTGTCTGTGGTGGAAGTGGAAGAAGGTACATATGGTATGGAATAAGAGTTAGTGTGTTGCTACTGTTTGGCTGCAGTGCAAGCATTTACATTGCCATATCTAGAAGTTTCTGCTGTTTTGGAATTTTTTTTTGGAGTACCTCGGCATAGGATGGTTTTATGTTTGCCTTGCAGTGTGTAGGTTTGGTAACAGTGTGGACATTGCTAAGTTTATGTGAGAGGATTGCCTCTAGTTGAAATAAGAATGTGTACCTCTCACATGTGGACTCATTCTGTGGTAATAGCAAATGGTTAAGAGTAAACATGTGCCAGTTTATACACTGCCTCAGGGTACTTTAAGTGTGAAGGCTACCAATTGGTGGGGCAGAGACATTCTAAAGTTTAGTGGTCGATCTAGAAAAATCAGGTGGCACATTTTAAACTATGAATGTAATCTGATGACATTTGGTCTACCTAGAAGGGAGAGAGGAGCTGTGTGATATATAAGGTGACGGTGAAGCAGGGTAAACAGTGCAACACAGTGTAGTATAGTTCAAAACAAACAGTGCATTGGGAACAATGGAAAAATAAACAAACTGAAATAAGTACATTCACAGTCAAGATGCTTTACCAAGTCATTTAAAAATCCCGCCATAACCAGGAATATTTAAAGATTCCATCTTGTTACATACTGTAAAAGCACTGTCACATGACACAATGTAAAGTATATAGAAACACTGATGCTGTAAAGACCCGGGCTTCAGTGCAGAATTTGAATTATAATGGTCATTTAAACCAAGTGGAGTAACAGCATTTAATGCTATAATCCAATTATTCCATCTTTTCTGTGAGATTCAAAGCATCACTTCCCCTAGATCAGTATCTATTAACTGTAAAGAAGTAAATATAAATGAATGTGTCTCACCTTCAGTAATATGTGTAGCTAATGCATTTCTGCATTTTTCTCTTTTATGTGTAATGCAATCTTTCAGGTATTTGTTGCCACAGAGAATGCAGTATGTTTTGCACAGTGAGCTGTGCAGACCAGATCAGATGTAGAGGAGTATGCATAAAATTAAAATGTGTTCATAGTTATTGAGTGAACAAAATACTTTAGATCTGAAGTATACTTACATGTATTGCAATTTCTGCAGGAATATGTACATACAAATTCAGTAAAAACTTTCATTACTACTTGTATAGCATAATTTTCTTTAGATTCATCTGATTCTTTAAACTTGGGTGAATCACCCATAACACTTTTAATGTAGACTGCACTAACATTGTTAGACTATGGAAATGGCAAACCTTAATTTTCTGTTATTGCAGTATTTGCTCTTAACTGTAAGACCTTTTACATTTGGGGAAAGACAGCTTAGCAATGGTACAATCTACCAAACATCTCATAGGATTTTACAGCTACACTGTCGACACTGTACATCAGTCTTGAGATTGTTGTGTGGAGTTAGTACCAGCAGCACAGTAATATAATCATAAAGCAATGGATATTTGATTCCTTTCTTTCTTACGTACTTTCTTAGAGCAAAGCCAGTTCTTTAATGAGTTTGCCCTGATAACTGAACTCAATATTTTGAGTAATGTTTTGTCTGGAAAAAAAGCAAAGCTGTTTTCTTTTTTCCACCAGTCATATGTATTAGTCATTAAAAGCGAAGCATTAAATCTTTTTAAATTTTGTAAGGTCTACTGAGATAAAAGTCAGAAAAGCAAATATTCATGAACGTGGTTTTCAACAGAAAAAATATGGTTTGATATGTGTTTTTGAAATTTTGGTTGTGTTTTTCAAATACTGCACACCTCTGGCTAGCCAGTAATCTCAAACAGTAGTGTTATTAATGTAAAGATACACCAGTATTTTAACAAAACTGGTAACGTTTATTCTGTACAAAATGGCTACTATACCATAGCCTTAAAAGGTCAAATCTGTAATTTACAGAAAAACAGAAAAGCATAGCACCACAATATCTCCACGTTGTGTCAACAGGCAACATCTGAAAAATAATCAAAAATTTTAATAAGTAACATAAAATCACAAGACACAAGTTAAAAGTGAAAGAAACCCTGTAGATGGATAAGCGCTTTCAGCATCTAAGCCTTCTTCAGATCTGATATATTTGTTCAGGGTTTCTGGTTTAAAAAGTAATGATAGCCAATCAGGGTTCCTTCCACGTAATACAAAAATCATTAGATCCACTAAAACACACTGCTCCATTCTTAACATCTGGCCAGTCATATTGTCCAATAGCTCACACACCTCCAAAGCCATGCTGCATTGTAATTTACACTCACAGTATATGCACACTCAAGCATCTCTACTTTATCATGACTCCACTAAGAGGGGTCTGAATTGAGAGATGATAAATCAGCAAGCAAAGGAGAGTAATATTGCTAGAATTAAATTCATCCCCAAGTCTTACCAACTCGACACACAGATATATATATATATATATATATATATATATATATATATTGCAAATATCATGGAAGTACCAGAAGTAGATTAAAAAATACAAAGATAGTTGGGTGCACAAGGGTAAAAAAGTGCTCAATCCTGGTAGGCACACTGGTACCAGGACTGGAAAAAAATTACAGTGTAGAATTCTCAAGACATGGAAACAGTCCTACAATGGGGCTACACCAGGCCCAAATGGAGGATGGTCCCTGTTGTAGAAAGAAGTAGTAGTCCACAAAAATCACAAAAACGTATAAGCTAAAAAAGAGTCATAAAGTAGATAAGCGTGGACTATTGAGGATAAGAAAGAAATTGTATATATTGTTACTATTATGCAAGAAGCCCAGAATTTCCAGACAGAAGATATACAAAATAAAAATTGAGAGAAATTAGAAGAAAGAAAAATACTTGCACATGAAAACTGTCAGAAGCTTCAAATAAAAAATTGTGTTCATTAATGCAACAGAGTTATGAAATACATTGTATAGATGATGGACCTATGACACACATCTCAAAGGTGACATGCCATGACGTTTTTGGGTGACATACCAGTGCTCACCAAAACCTGAATTACCAAAGAAACTAAATGAACAAAAATACAAGAAATATATGACCCTGCACTTTTCTATTAAAACTCAGCAATAAAAAAGTCATTAATTGACGATAATCAAATGCAATGCATTCCATATTTTTTCAGTTCAATTCAAAATTACTGTTAAAAGTAGGGTAATTTATTGGCTCACTGTTTTAAGCCCAGTTATCAGTGCGCATGTTGTTTTCTCTGTTGTAAGTCACTGATTTTTCTTTTACTTTTATAATACATACCTCAAGATTGGACTGTATTTTTTTAAATAAATGAATATATAAAGAATTGTTTCTTTTTGGTTCGGGGGGGGGGGTGACACACCAGCAGAGTCAAGATAGGCATTTTCTGAATTTTTTGACATGCTGAGCCAAAAAGGTTCACCATCACTGGTATAGACCAAGAAACCTTGGGCCATTTAGAAAAGGAAGCATCTGAGGAAGTGTGAAAATATAAAGAGAAAAATCTAGAGATTTTTGAAAAGATGTAAAAAAGAAATATGGACATGAGAAAGAGAGAGGGAGAGAGATCTGATATGGTGCAATATTTATGCAAAGGAGAAAGCCAAATTAATCAATACAAAAAAGCAGCCCCAAAGTTATTCAAAGAGAAATACAGGCAAAGGCATTCAGATATGGAAAATTTCACATTACAAAAAATAAGATCAGAAAGAGGGAATGTAGAACAGATGAGTAAAGTAGACATTAAAAATAAGAAGTTGAAGTTATGGAATTCATCTGAAGTGAAGGATTTAGTGTAAAAAGTATAACACAGGTTATATCACAGTATGATGGAACAATGAGTTCCCCCAAGTAAGGAGAAACAGGAGGAACAGGAGACATCTGAAGAAGAAATATGGACATGGGAAAGGAAAATAGATTTAATATGCAATATTTATGCAAAGGAGAAAGCAAAACTAATTAATGCAAAAATAGCAGCACCAAAGATATTTGAAGAAAAATACAGGCAAAGCCATCCAGATATGGAAAATGTTACAATACAAAAAATAAAACAGAGGATTAGTAATGGAAAAGCTAAAGAAATAGAAACTGATGTTATGGATTACCTGCAAAGTGAAGGATTTAATATAGAAAATCTAACTCTGATAACATCACAGCAGGATAGAGCAATGGATTCCCAAATTAAGAAGAAACCAGTGGAGCAGGAAACATCTGATCAGTTGCCATATGAAGATACTTTGAAGCTTTCCATAAGAAACCAGTACAAAAGCTGAGTTGGAGTTGGACAGTAAAGGAAGGAACAGGAAACTGTAGCAATGCTGATGCAGTCAATGTGGAGTGATAGGCCAGTGAGTTCCCATATAAAAGAGCAACTAATGACACAGGATGATGCTCTGAAACTTTCTATAGAATGTCCACAGGAAATGGAAAACAAATAATGTGCCCCCAGTTTAGAAGAAAATGATCAAATAGAAGAGTTGCTCAGTTTAATAGAGATGAACAGACATATTAAGATCAATGAAAGAAATAGAGTACAGAAGTCAATAAAACCCAAAAAATCCAAAGTTTGATAAAACAAATGAACACAGTAATTAATACTGTTCCTGGAGATTCATGAGATATAACAGAAGTAAATAGGATATATTACAGTGCAGCTAAATTAGTAATAGATAAAATGTCTTACCACAAAAACACAAGGCAGTAAGGGAAAGGAAGGGGAGAAATCAATTTCCATCATGGAAGTATCAAATAGAGAACACTATAAAGCAATTAAGACAAGAATTGTCATTGTTAGAAGAGTACAGAAGAGACAACAGATCAACAAAAATACTCGGAAAGATAGTTCTGATAAAAGCAATGCATAGTATTAGAACAGATCAGGATCTATCATGTACTATTGCAAATTAAAGGACCACTAAGGGCAAATGATGAAGAAAACATATATTTTTTTTTATCTTGCCATGATTTACTACACCTCCCAAAGCTGCCTGCAGCAAAATAAGTACTCATTCCTAATTTTATTTTGTTTTTACTCTTCATGGGGGCAGATATCGTGATTCCTTTGGAAAGCTAAATCTGTCCCATAATGCACAGACTGAGAACAAATAGCCCTACCATTTGTTGTCAGACTAGACTTCCATTCACTTAGAATGGAACACCTGAAAAAAACTGCCAAGTTTGAGAGTCTGCAGCTCATGGTTAATTGACTGGTATATGCTGAGTTTTACAAATGCTGTTCCTACTGATGTACTACACATTCTCTGAAAGAAACTTGCAAAAGTGTCAACAAATTACTGAGATAAAAAAGACTTTTCACAAGGAGCAGTTTTGCAAGTTCCAGTTCCTGGCCAGGTTACTCCTCCCATCTCCCCTCCTTCAGTGGGCTACAGTCTCACATTTCCAGCTTTACTAGATTCAACTATTTAGTCAGCTTTGCATGACAATAGACATAAAAAAAAATCACAGCCTCTTGTGCCACTAAATCTGTTCCCTTGTATGTCTCTTCACTTCTGAATAGCATTTTCCAGGAATAAAAAAAAAAAAAAAAAAAGCAAACGCATCAGTCCAGAGTTTAGGCCAGTCTATCCATTTAAAATGTGCACAGTAAAATATTCAACTTATAATGCATTTTGGCTGCTGACATGGTTATCTTTACATAGTTATTCTCTTACAGTATAACCTGAACTTATGGTATTTAATGATAAACAGTTCACAGTTTCTTAACAATGACCTCCCAAGCCTCTGATGTGACCTAGTACTTGTTCTTATTATTGCTTTATCCAGTTTATCTTAGTAGTATACCTGTAGCATGTCTGTCATCCTTTCAGCAACAGACTCCTGGAAAAAACTTCCAAAGCAGATACTTGTATTGAAAGAGTAGCAGCAGCTGTAGCAGTGAAACTACACTCCAAAACAATGCACTCAAACATAGTATTGACAAACACAGGGGAATATATATGTCTGAATCAGGCAGTGATGAAATTGCTAGGGACTTCACTGAGCACAATTTTACTCTTATCTCTCCTTTTCATAATCCATAACATTCGCACCACACTTACAAAGGGACACCTCCACCTTCCACAAACACAGCTACCCACACCCACACAACATACCAGCCAAATTTAAGGCTTTTCCCACCTCTCTGCAAAACACTGCTGTAATGGCTTTGGCAAACAAATGAAAATGATTGATGGGTGTTGGTTCAAGACTCCCATCCATATATCTCAACAGTACAGATTCTTGCAGAAAGTCCAGATTTTTGTCTGTTTTAAATAAAATTGCAGTTTTATGTCAAATCACTGGCAAATCATTGAACACTGAAGTCAGAAAGTTGACAGGCATTTGATTTTCAGACTTCATAATCCTTAAGAAAATTCACTCTAATGCAAAACCTGTTTATCAACTTTTTAAGTTTGTAAGTGCAATATTTATAAAGTGTCCCATTTTTGGGCCTTTGTCCCCAATTATTTATGGCCTTGTCCAGATTTCTTGTTCTATATTGTTGAGAGTTATGCTGCCATCCCTTCCTACTGGAGCCAGTCCACTGCACTTGCACAAGTGTCCCCCTCAGCAGGGCAGCAAGCAGGTATCAGTGCAGATTTGCTTTATAGTTCTTTTACACCCCCCCCCACACACACAGTAAATCTTGTTGTCCGTGTTATTTATTCTTTTCCTCGGTTTCGTTTCTCTTACTTGTAATGTTGCTTTTACTCATTTTTTCTCCTGCCTCCCATATCTACCCTAATTATTACTTCTAACAAATACTTTTTCTCACTCTTTCTTCTCTTCCCCTCCTCCTCTTTATCCACTATTTAAATTTTTCCACTCTGACATTTACTTTATGGGTAAATAATGAACTGTCACCCTTATGTCAGCACATTTCAATGCTACATAATATTGTATTTAGTCTAATAATAGGTTCATAGGTAGGTACTAGGCTATCGGCCTAAGGGCCTAAGTAAGCCTAGCCAACAAGTTTCCCTGGCTTATGCCACCCAAGAAAGTTATTTTCCTGTGCCACTGTCGGGCAGAGCCACAGAAGTGATTCCCGGGGAATATTTTCCTATCTCCCATCCACTCAAAGATTTTTCTTGAAAAGAGCTAGTGAGGAACTTTGCTTGGCATAGATGGGTAGCTTGTTCCAGTTATGGGAAGTCTCTGGGACAGGAATCTATCTCTCCAGCATGTCCTGTTTATTGTGGTGACAAGGTTTAAGTCTCTAGAGCGTGTAGCTCAGAGGGATTGGGATTTCTTTAGATGTAGCATGTCCAACAACTCTGGGTTTGGCATAGCTTTATATGTTAGGCAGAAATCACCTTGGAGTAAGCGATATGCTATGGAGTAAAGCTGGAGTTTTTTTAGATGGTCAGTGTAGGGCATCTGTTTGAGATGAGTAATCCTCTTTGTGAGGAACTTCTGTGACCTTTCCAGCTGCTGCAAATGTCTTGTGAGGTACATTCCAAAAGGGGCATTGTACTCTATAATGGATCTAATGAGTGTCAAGTAAAGGGGAACAATGACCTCTTTTTTCCTAGATGAGAACCTTTTTGTGATGAGGTGTGCCACGTAGAAGGACTTCCTGACTACTGTGGCGATGTGATTATCAAAGGAGAGACTACTGTCCACTTGGGTCCCAAGGTCTCATCACACATTTTGTGTTAAGTAGACTACCACCTATGTGGTAGCTCACGGGTACAGAGTTTTTACCAAAGGGGATGACAATGCACTTTTTGGCATCGAGCTTGGGGCCATGGCTCTAACACCAGGCATCTGTCTCAGTGAGGCCCTTCTGTAGGATGTCCACATCATTTCGGGACTCGACTGTGGCTCCTAGTTTGCAGTCATCTGCGAACTTCATTAGCCAGAGGTCTTCTGTGTTAGCCTGTACTTCAGAGAAGTAGATACCAAACAGGAGAGGTCCCAGGACTGAACCCTGTGGTACTCCAATTGTGACTGGTTTGATGTCAGATGTGGAGTTTGCAACTTTTACAGTGAGGGTTCTGTTAGTGAGTCGGCTGGCAACCCATCTTGGGACGTAGGGTTTTATACCTAGTTTAGTGAGTTTAGCTATAATTCCAGAATGGGGGATGGTGCAAAAAGCCTTGGCAAGGTCAAGATAGGCTGTGTGAACCACCTTAGCCTCATCGACTGCCTCAGAGAAGTCGATTAGGCTCAGAATGCATGATCTGTCTTTCAAAAACCCGAACTGGGTGGGGTCCAAAGTTTGGAGGTTACCAGTGTCTTTGTTTATGAGTTCCATGATGATATCTGACAGGGCTTAGTGGTAAATCACTTTGGCTATGGTGTGCAGGGTCCTGGGTTTGAGCCTTGCAGAGGCTGTTTATTTTTTTTCAATCATAGCCTCACCTCAGGCTTTGTGTCTGCTGAATGGCGCACAGCAACAGTTATCCTACTCCACAAGGGGGGAGCCACCATGGACCCTGGGAACTACCGTCCCATTAGCCTGACGAGCCTGGTCTGCAAGGCCATGGAATGTATCATCATGGAACTTATAAACAAAGACATTGGTAATCTCCAAACTCTGGACTCCACCCAGTTCGGGTTTGTAAAAGGCAGATCATGTCTCCTAAACCTGATAGACTTCTTTGAAGCAGTCACCAAAGCCATAGACAAGGGTAAGGTGGTTCACACAGCCTATCTAGATCTTGCCAAGGCTTTCAACACCATCCCCCACTCTGGAATTATAGATAAACTCACTAAACTAGGTATAGATCCCTATGTCACAAGATGGGTTGGCAACTGGCTCACTGACAGAACCCACACTGTGAAAGTGGCAGACTCCAAATCTGACTTCAGACCAGTGACAAGTGGAGTACCACAGGGTTTAGTCCTGGGTCCTCTCCTGTTTGGTATCTACTTCTCTGAAGTACAGGCTAACACAGAAGGTCTTTGGCTAATGAAGTTCACAGATGACTGCAAACTAGGAGCCATAATTGAAACTCCTAATGATGTGGACATCCTACAAAAGGGCCTCACTGAGACAGATGCTTGGTAAGCCATGGCCTCAAGCTCAATGCCAAAAAGTGCATTGTCATACCCTTTGGTAAAAACTCTGTACCCATGAACTACAACATAGGCGGAAGTATACTTAACACCAAAAGTGTGATAAGAGACCTTGGGACACAGGTGGACAGTATTTTCTCCTTTGATAATCACATCGCCACAGTAGTCAGGAAATCCTTCTACGTGGCATACCTCATCACAAAAGATTTCTCATCCAGAAAAAAAGAGGTCATTGTTCCCCTCTACTCATCACTCATTAGACCCATTATTGAGTACAACACCCCTTTTGGTATGTACCTCACAAGACATCTACAACAACTGGAAAGACCACAGAAATACCTCACAAAGAGGATTACTGGCCTCAAGCAGATGCCCTACACAGACCATCTCAAAAAACTCCAGCTTTACTCCATCGCATATCGCCTACTCAGACATGATTACTGCCTAACATACAAAGCTATGTCAAACCCGGAGCTTTTGGACATGCTCCACTTAAAGAAATCCCAATCCATCCGAGCTACATGCTCTAGGGACCTAAACCTTGTCACCACAATAAACAGAACATGCCGGAGGGATAGATTCCTGTCCCAAAGACTTCCCATACTCTGGAATAAACTACCTATCTATATCAAACAAAGCTCTTCATTAGCACTCTTCAAGAAAAATCTTGATGATTGGATGGGAAATAGGAAATTCACCCTGGGGATCACCCCTGTGGCTCTGCTCGACAGTGGCACATGAAAATAATTTTCTTTGGTGGTAAAAGCCAGGGTACCTTTTTGGCTGGGCTTGTATAGGCCCCAGGGCTGATAGCCTAGTACCTACCTATGAACCTATGCATTCCATGGCCTTGCAAACCAAGCTCACCAGGCTAATAGGACGATAGTTCCCAGGATCAGTGGTGGCTCCCCTTTTGTGGACTGGGGATAACTGCTGCTGTGCACCATTCAATGGGCAAAAAGCCTGATGTAAGGCTATGATTGAACATGGTGCTTAGGTGGGGAGCCAGTTCGTTCTGAAGTTCATGTAAAACGTAGCCTGGGATGTTGTCCATTCCCATGGATGCCATGTTTTTAGCTTTAGAGAGGGCACCTTTTACCTGTGTAGTTGTGATTACAGGGAGTCTGCATTCTTCCTGTATAGATATGGGCCCTTTAGGGTGTGAGTGGGAGGTAAAATTAGCACTGAACCTATCTGCCAGAATGTTGGCAATATCAGTTGGTTCTATAATTTTCATGCAGTTGTGCTGTAACTCAGAGCAGATCTGGGTGTTGCCATTGAGATTCTTGACATAGCTATATAATGCTTTGTGGTTGTCCTTAGAATCAGTGGTGATTTTATTTTCATAGCTAGCTTTGGATGCTCTTATAAGGGATCTCAGCGTCTTACTGAGGCTGACCAGGGAGCTCCACTACTCGTGGGATTTTACTCTCTTTTGCAACAGTTTCTTCCTTCTGTTGTACAGTTTGTTTATGGCAGGGGACCACCAGATTGGCTTCCTTTTTTTGGAGGATAACTTCTTGGTTCTGTTTGGGATAGCACGATCCATGCACTCATGTAAGTGCTTATAGAGTGCATTTGTGTAGGATTCAGCAGGTGTAACTGTATTGGCCATCTGCATGGGTGTCATGAAGTTTGCCACTTCTGTCTTAAGAAGCATGAAGTTGGCTTTGGAGAAATTTTTTACGGTGGTTTCCTTAATGTGGGGTGGGGACAGGATGTGGATATCTAGGGTGATTAGCTTATGGTCAGATCTGAACAACAAGGAGTTGACTTTGGGTGTGGAACACTGGTCATGCATGTTGGTAATGACTAGGTCTAGGATATTGTTGCCCTTGGTGGGAGTGTGGATAAGTTGATCCAGGGCACTGGAATTTATGAATTCCAGAAAGCATTGAGCAAAGGAGTTGGTACATGAGTAGTTTTCCCAGTTAATGGTGGGGTAGTTGAAATCGCCCATTATTAGGGTATTTGAACCCTAATATTTTCCAGTATATCAAGAAAAGAGGATTGGGACATGATGGGGGATCTGTAGCAAGCTACAATTTGGATTGCAGTTTTGCCCAGAGTTAGTTGCACTTGGATAACCTCGGCTGCATTATGCTGAGCAACTAGCCTGGTGGTGTGGATATCCTTAATGAATATGGGCACACCTCTGCCTTTGGTGTTTCGGTCCAGGTTACGTGGCCAAAAAGTGTGGTATGAGTTATAGCCTAGTAGTGCAGGGGTGCTCTTTGGAGCCTTGAACCAGGTCTCAGTCACTGCACAGGTATTGATGTTCTCCATTTTAAGGAGTGCCTTGAGTGAGTGCATTTTGAGATTTAGACTTCTAGCATTAAGTAGCATTACTCTCAGTTTGTGCTTGCCTGTTCCTGTTACATTTGAAACTTGTCTAAAAAAGACACTATAGAGATGGCAAGAGCCTTAGCCAGTATCCAGAATCGCATGGGTGACAGGTGCAGGCCATCTCTGGCAAAGCATCATGGTCTGTCGACCATGTCATCCCAGGCAGACAGATACTGGATCCCCTTAGAATGACACCAGAAGCTTAGCCAATTGTTGAAGTCAATCATTTTGTCCTTGTACTGCGGTATCATTCTGGGCAATGGCAGAATGCTACTCAGGGCTAGGGTCATACATCCCTGGGCTACAAGATCGGAGAGCTCTTCCATGTCTCTTTTCATTTATTCCAGGGAGGCATGTCTCAGGTCATTCACACCAACATGGACAAGGACAGAGTCATATTTGTACTTGGTTATGGAGTGACCTGAGTGCATGGGTTATGTGGCAGATCCTGGCACCCGACAGGCAGCTGACAGTAACCTTCTCCTTGTTTAGCCTGGTAAGTGGGACATCAGTGTGCCTGACTATAGAGTCACCTATGACTAGTGTGTTGGGTACATTGTTTTGCCTAATATATTATATATGTTATAATATATATATATATATATATATATATATATATATATATATATATATGTTTGCCCATAATATCTGAATAAGTGAGTGGGATTTTCATGACAGCATCAAGGAAACATTTTCCTTCCTTCTGTGTTATTTTTCTTAAGTTTTGGATTTTTCTTGGTATATTGATTGATTTTCTTAGTATATTTTATTTTTTATTTATTTTCCATTTGTTTACCAGGTTAGTCCGACTGGACACAAGATGACCATTTTCAGTGGAGGCTGGGGGAGAAAAGCTCCAGATACATAGTAAACAATTATAAAAAATAATAAAAATAAATTAAACAAACATAGCTGTTTTCTCCAAAGAGCATAGAAAATATAAAAGGAGTAAAATCAGAGTTTTACAATTGATGCAGCATACACAGTGGTTGGAATATTGAGAAACAATTAAACAAGATAATATACAGCAAATATACAACTGCTTGAACATAAATTCAAAAAGAAGTTTCCATAGACAAACAGGGTCATAAACTAGAAGTCATAACTATATTGATATGATTTATATTGCATTTATCTTGTTTTAATGATGATATTGATAATGAGGCTCAAAAGACAAACCCACCTCCATAGGTATCACAAGGGATAAGAAACTAAGAGTAATGCTACTCAACGCCAGAAGTCTAAACCTCAAATGCACGCACTCGAAACTCTTCTTAGCATGGAGAACATCGATATCTGTGCAGTAACAGAAACCTGGTTCAAGGCTCTCGAGAGCACCCCAGTACTACCAGGTTATACCTCATACCATGCTTTTCAGCCCCAAAACTTGGACTGAACCACAAAAGGAGGGGGAGTATCAATATTCGTCAAAGATACCCACACCTCCAGGTTGGTGGCACAGCACAAAGCATCAGAGACTATCCATGTGCAACTAACAGTGGGTAAAACTGCCTTCCAGTTTATAGCCTGCTACAGACCACCCTCCCAAACCCAGGAACCCCACTTAGCCTTCCTGAGAACACTGGAAAATATGAAGGTCTCTCCAAACACCATTATATTGGGTGACTTCAACTACCCAACCATAGACTGGGAGCATTACTCTAGCTCCAACACCCTAGCCCAAAAGTTCCTAGAATTTATAAACTCAAATGCTATGGAACAACTTGTTACCACTCCCACAAGAGGGGAAAACATACTGGACCTGATCATCACCAACATGGGGACTCTATGCTCCAGACCAGAAGTGTATCCCTCACTGGTAAGATCAAACCATAAACTAATCTCACTGGATATTCACATCCCGACTCCACCCCATGCCCAGAAAACCACAGTGAAAAACTTCTCTAAAGCAAATTTCACACTCCTCAAAACTGAGGTGGAATCCTTCAAAGCCCCCGGGCCTGTAGATAATACGGCCCAGACCACAAAATCTTTTATAAACGCATTCTATGAACACCTTCAGGAATGCATGGATCATGTAATCCCAAATAAAACCAAGACCCAATCCTCCAAAGGCAGACGTCCTGTCTGGTGGACCCCAGCCATAAACAAACTATACAATAGAAGGAGGAAGCTACTACATGACAGAGCAAAATCCCAAAAAGGGAAGGCATCTCTGATCAGTATTAGCAAAAAATTACGGGCACTCATAAAATCGTCTAAGGTCAGCTTCGAGAGAAAAATTGCACAGGACACTAAGGATAATCACAAGGCTTTCTTTAGTTATGTTAGGAACCTGGGTGGGAATTTCCAGATATGCTCAGAATTAGTCCAAAATGACAAAAAATACACCGAACTCACAGACATTGCCAACATCCTAGCTGACAGGTTCAGCGCAAACTTCTCCCCCCCCCACCAAAAGGGCTAATATCTATCCCAGCAGAGTGCTGCCCCCCCTGACATCTCAGATGCTCAGGTAAGAGCTGCCCTCTCCAAAGCAAGAAACACAGCATCAATGGGACCAGACGGTGTCCCGGGCTGCGTCCTACATGAACTCCAAGAAGAGCTAAACCCAAACCTAAAACTACTGTTCAATCTCAGCCTTACTACAGGATATGTACCCAAAGAGTGGCGTACAGCAACAGTGGTCCCTCTCCACAAAGGTGTTGCCTCAGAGGATCCTGGAAACTATCGCCCCATAAGTCTCACTAGCTTGGTCTGCAAAGCTATGGAAAGGATCATCATGGACCTTATAAATAAAGATATTGGGGACCTACAGACACTGGATCCTACCCAGTTTGGCTTTGTTAAGGGCAGATCCTGCCTCTTAAACCTGGTTGATTTCTTTGAAACAGTCACCAAGGCCATTGACAAGGGGAAGGTGGTCCACACAGCCTACCTGGACCTCGCAAAAGCTTTCGATACAATACCCCACTCGGGCATTATAGATAAGCTCACCAGCTTAAATATAAACCCTTATGTCACTAGATGGGTTGCAAACTGGCTCAAGGACAGAACCCACATGGTTAGAATAGCTGGAACCATGTCAGACTCCAAACCAGTTACAAGTGGCATCCCACAAGGCTCAGTCTTGGGACCTCTCTTGTTCGGTATATATTTCTCGGAGGTACAGGCCAACATGGAAGGACTGTGGCTGACCAAGTTCGCAGATGACTGCAAACTGGGCATCATAATAGACTTTCCAACCGACACAAGCATCCTCCAAAAGGGCCTCATAGAAACAGACAACTGGTGCCAGAGCCATGGCCTCAAGCTAAATGCCAAAAAGTGTATAGTCATCCCCTTTGGCAAAAACAAAGTGCCCAGAAATTACCACATAGGTGGTAATCCATTAAGTTCAGAAGAAGTAATTAGGGACCTGGGGACCCAAGTTGATAGCAATCTCTCATTTGACAACCACGTGGCCAAACTGGTTAGAAAAACATTTTATATAGCCCACCTAATCATGAAGGGATTCACATCTAGATCAGGGGAGGTCATCATGCCTCTTTACTCATCCCTCATCAGGCCCATAATTGAGTACAATGCCCCTTTTGGAATGTACCTTACCAGACACCTGCAGCAACTGGAAAGACCCCAAAAGTACCTCACCAAGAGGATCAAGGGGCTCAAACAGATGCCGTATGCTGCCCGGTTAAAGAAACTCCAGCTCTACTCAGTGGCATACTGCCTGCTCAGAGGCGATCTGTGCCTAACGTATAAAGCCATGTCCAACCCGGAATTAATGGACATGCTGTAACTCAGAAAATCCAAATCCTATCGAGCTACGCGCTCGAGGGACTTAAACTCAGCACTGAAATAAATAGGACATGCTGGAGGGACAAATTCATAACCCAGAGGCTCCCTTCACTCTGGAATAAAATCCCAGTCCAGGTTAGGCAGAGTCCCTCATTGACTCTCTTCAAGAGGAATCTTGATGAGTGGATGGGAGATTGTAGCTTTACCCCGGGTATCACTTCTGTGTCACTGTTAGACAGAGGCACAGTATACTAACCTCGAAAAAGGGCATAGCAAAATTAATTTAAAATGGGTGTCGAAAGCCATACACACTCTGGCTAGGCTTATAAATGCCCTAGGGCAGATAGCCTAGTATGAACCTATGAACCTATATGTGTGTATTATTGTACGTGTCATATGTGCACACATATTTGTATTAATCTATGTATTCACAGTATAGTGACAAAGTACTGGGTCACATCAGAGGCTTGGAAGGTCATTGTTAAGAAAGTGAAAACTGTTGTAAAGCTTGGCATTGAATACCGTAAGTTCAAGTTATGCTATAAGAGAACTATGTAAAGATAACCATGTCAGCAGCCAGAATGCATTCTAAACTGAATGTTTTACTGTGCACAATAAGAAATGGATAGATTGGCCAAAAAACTCTGGACTGATGTGTGTGCTTTTTTTTTTTTTTTTTTTTTTTAATTCCTGGGGAAATGCTATTCAGAAGTGAAGAGACATATAAGGGAACAGTTTTAGTGGCACACCAGGCTGTGATTTGTTTATGTCTATTGTCATGCAAAGCTGACAAAATAGTTGAATCTGCCCAAGCTGGAAATGTGAGACTGTAGCCCACTGAAGGAGGGGAGATGGGAGGAGTAACTTGGCCAGGAATTGAAACTTGCAAAACTGCTCCTTGTGAAAAGTCTTTTTTATCTCAGTAATGTGTTGACACTTTTGCAAGTTTCTTTCAGAGAATATGTAGTACATCAATAGGAACAACATTTGTAAAACTCAGCACGTACCAGTCAATGACACATGAGCTGCAGACTCTCAAACTTGGCATTTTTTTTCAGGTGTTCCATTCTAAGTGAATGGAAGTCTAGTCTGACAACAAATGGTAGGGCTATTTGTTCTCGCAGTCTGTGCATTGAGACAGATTTAGCTTTCCAAAGGAATCACAATGTCTGCCCCCATGAGGACAGACAAGAGTAAAAAAAAATAAAATTAGGAATGAACACTTATTTTGCTGCAGGCAGCTTTAGGAAGTAAAGTAAATCATGGCAAGATAAAAAATATATGTTTTTTCATTGTTTGCCCATTGTGGTCCTTTAACTAAACATATCAGCATAGGCAGAAAAACTTAGAAGATATGCAGATAAATAGAAAGGAAAAGTACTAAATAAGCAATGTATTGATTACACAAAAAAGTTTATAGAGAAATTGGAAACAAAGCAAAAGGAATTAAACCACCACCAAAAAAAGGAAATAGTTACATTTTGGAGAAATGTCTATAAAGATGCAAAATGGAGGCAGGAAATAAAAGAAAGAGTAAGAAGTTCAAATGTACTGGATATGAAATGGGATGAAGTAATGGGCAGAGAAATTAAAACAAAGTTAAGAAAATCTCCTAATTGGAAAACCCCAGGCTGAGATGCAGCACCTAACTTGTGGCTTAAAGTATTAACATCTTTACATGAACATTTAGCCATGGGTAAGAAATGCACACCCCAAACAGACACCAACCTCATTAACAACAGGAAAAGCAGTATTCATACTTAAGAGCAAACCTGCAAGCTATCCTAAAAGCTATAGACCAATAACTTGCCTTTCAATGACATATAAACTATACATTGGAATTGATGCTGACAGAGTTTATAGTCATTTAGAAGAAAACTCAATCATGCCAATAGAACAAAAGGGTAGGTAACAAAGGATCATTTATTGTTAAACGCATAATTGAAAACTGTAAAAAGGGGAAGAATCTAAGCATGGCATGGATAGACTACAAAAAAGCATCCCACATTCATGGATAAAAGCATGCTTAAAAATGTGATACACTCTACACTGATCAATTACATTACATTGACCATGGAACAGTGGCAAACGATGTCGCAGTTAAACCATGATAAAAGACAAATTATTATTCCAGGGATAAAAAAAATTCAAAGGGGAACTCTTTGTCACCACTGGTCTTTTGTCTTGCCCTTAACCCATTAAGCTGTCTACTTAACAGATTAAGTCATGACTACAATTTGGCTCCCAGAAAACAACAAAATGTAAAGACTTCTCATCTCTCTTTTTGTGGATGATTACAAACTGTGTAGTTCATCAGATGAACTAAAAGCACAACTGAAAGTGGTCCAGACTTTTTCAGATTATATAAGAATGTTATTTGGTCTTGATAAATGTGCAAAAGCAACTTTTAAAGCAGGAAAGCTGCAGCACCAAGAAAACATCACTTTGGGACAGGGATGTGAAATAAAAGAACTTGAGCAAGACGGAGTGTATAAATATTTGGGAACTGATGAAGGATTGACAATAAAACATGAACAAATGTGAATAAAACTTAGTAAGGAATATTTTAGAAGACTAAAATTAATATTGAAAACAGTGTTGAATTCAAAGTCAAAGCAATAAACCAATTTGCTCTTCCTGTCCTAACTTACAATTTTGGAGTGATTGACTGGCCCCAAAACATGTTGGATCAGTTGGACAGGAAAACAAGTAGGACATTTCATACTTATCAAATAATTTATAAAAATCAGTGTATACCAAGATTATATATTCCCTGTTCTGAAGGAAGCATGGGCCTCCTCAAAACTGATTGCATGTATAGATCTGCAATCATAGAACTACATACATATCTGCTGACCTCACAAGACCTAAAAGTAGTAAGATTTAAAACATGAGGAGAATACAGTCAACAGTTGATCATCCAAATTATCCGAAAAGTCAGTTATCCAAATGCAGCCTTCCAAAGTTTTTGGGTAGGAAAAGTCATAAAAGTCTGAATATGTAAACATTATACATATTAGCATGTGTGTTTTTTGAGCTTGTAGCCTGCTCATATATGATAAATGCTCTTTATTGTCTACTGAAATTGCCGAATTGCTGAAAAGTGTATTCCCTGCATGCAGAAAAAACAAGATTTTAGAAGTTTTGTTAATCCAGTTCAATGTATGTTTGATTATCTGAACTACTCTGTGTCCTATTTAGTTCATATAATCGACTCTGTAATGTAAATCTAAGATGACTTCCCTGCTTAGTTTAGCAGAAGCATATTGGTGTCAAGCAGAAATGGAAATAAAACCAGAAGTAGATAAAAATCAGGCAGCAACTGAATGTGAAAAAAACAGAAGAAATAATATAAGGTGAAGGATCAGATGAGAAGGCAAGAAATGTGGAAAATCCATAAATATAGTTGCAAGTATAGAAAACTCTTGGAACAACCTCAGGTTGATCAGGATCAAATGCAGGAATTGTTAAGGAGTGGTGAATTTAAACTAAAAGATGAAAGTTTAACATTGGTGGCCCAAGATAGTGGACTACGTACTTGTTGGTTTACAAAGTCCATTGAACATGTGGGAGAAACAGACAAATGTAGGTTTTGTAAAACAGAAATTGAAACAGTCACACATCTTGTTGCTGGTTGTGATACACTACTGGCAGAAGGACTTTATACTTTAAGGCATAATAATGTGGCAAGACTGTTGCATTGGGGATTGTGCAAATATTATAATACTGAAGTAGCTGAAAAACATTGGAAACATGAAACACAAAGCATTATAGAATATGATGAGGTTTATATCACATGGAATCATCCATTACCAACAGTTCAAAAAATAGATGCGGGAAAACCAGATATAGTAGTCCATGAAAAGAAGACAAAAAAAGCATTGATCATTGAAATTGCTATACGCAGTGACAACAGTGTTTTACATAGAGAGAGAGAGAGAGACACAAAGTCATAAAATACCTGTGTTTGCAGGCAGAATGTAGGGCAATATGGAAGAAGGATACCCAGACAGTTCCTATAGTAGTGGGAGCAACGGGCCTTATAAAAAAAAGTTTACAATCATCCTTAAATATGTTACTAGTACATGTAATGCCATATGAATTGCAGAAGTCAATATTTGCCACAGTGCCGGTGCTGTGAAGAGCACTTCCGGCTAACATCAAGGACTGAACACAATGCTAATTTCATGAGCTTTAATCATAATTTGAAAGGAAACTTGACTTAGAAGCCAATTTTCATCATGGTATTAGAAACCCAAAATACTTGGAGAAATTAAAAGAGATATTTTTTATTTTACTTATTTATTTTTATTTTATTTTACATTTGTTGACCGGGATAGTCCGACTGGAATCATGTCCATTTTCAGCGGAGGCCCGGGGAGAAAAGCTCCAAGACAGACAGTTACAATTAAAAACTGTTATAAACAATGTAGTCATTTTACAGATTTGATGTGTACAAAGAATGTAAAAGCAAGTTCATAGGATAAAGTTTCCCTTAGGTTAAACACAGGGGAAATTTTAACAGTATTTTGACAAATAATTCTCATTTTAGATAAGAGTTAGCCAGGCTTGTTGCAGCAGTAAAGCCCATTAGAGCCAGATGTTGTTTGAGTCTAGATTTAAATTGGGTTAGGGAGGAGAGCTATGTAATATCAGCTGAGAGTAGGTTCCAGACTCTGCCAATAGAGTTTGCAAAGAGGGAGTCACCCGCTGCATTGCTGGTTTTGATAGTTTGAATTAGTAGTTTGTTTGTGGATCTAAGCAGTCTCGGATTGTTCTAGGGGGTGATAATATTTTTAAGAGCTGGTGTTTTATCTGGATTATGAAGGATTTTCTGGGCTACAGTCAGGAGGTTAAATTGAATATGACTGGGTAGTTCTAGCCATTCAAGTTGTTTAAGGTTGTTGCAGTGGTGTGTTCTAAAAGGCAGGCCTGTGGCAAACCTGGCAATGTGATTGTAACATGTTGACAGTCTATTAAGTACAGACTTGTTAAGATTAGAGAGAAGGGGGAAGCATATAGATGGGTTGAGAGTAGGTAAGAGCAGGCAATGGCAATCTTAGCTGGATGGGTTAAGAAGGCTTTAATTCTATACAGTGACCCAAGCTTCTTATTGACAGTCTTGATCAAATATTTCTTTACAATTATGAAGTATTGATATGTGGACAATAATGTACTCATATAGTCAACACTCTGGATTGATCCTGTTAATGCATGTATTTAACATTTATGAATGCTGTTAACTATACAGTACTTTAACACTCGAGGGGAAATATTTCTAGCAACATATTCAACAAGGAAAATGTTTAGTCACTTGACTAACCATATGATCTATCACAGTTTTGGTAATTAATCAGCATTTTGACTTCATGCCCACCACACATCACTGAACTGGTACAAGCACTAGGCCTGCAACTGGAACCTGTGAAAGGGAAAACTAATTTATAATTGATGTTATTATGCATAGAGTCATTCTGCCTAACAGTTTTAACAGGATTTGGAACAGTCACACTTCACTGGATAACCCATGCTCCATCCTCAAATGTTGTGGATTTGAAATTTTCACCTTTGTCTCTGATATTGCATTGTGGTAACACATTCAAAGGAGTGGGAACTCACTTATTAGTAGTGAACCTGATCAGTCTCTATACAAATACTTTAAGGTTGTTAAACAATTTGGCTTTTAACGTGAGGCTCACCAGGAACTACTTGAATTTGCCTCCAGTTTCATCTAACTACATCTTCTTCTGTATGCATCATGTAGGACATCAGTTCATTAGTTTTCTGCATTGCAACACCTATTGTACTCCACTTTTTCTCTGCTTCTAATTTTAGGTGTACTGGTTAGCCTAAATAAAGGATAGATAATAGCTGTACAGAACAGACTTTGTTGCAGAACTTTTTATATATAGCTTTAGCTGTGTGGTTATCTTGTTTAACTAGATCATACGGAGTAGTTTAAGACTCACATTTTGACTCTAACATTGGATGTTAAAGATGGCATTACACTTAGTAACAGGTTGATTAGAGGTCTGCTACTGTGAAAACTGAGAAATCATTGAAATTATCCTTAAAAGGTATTGATTTGGGTGCTATTCAGTTACTGGCTAGTAATTATGCAGCCTGATGCCAGCAAAGAAGAAATTCGTAGAAAGTAAAACTCAACATGAAAGTGAGAAGAGGAGGTTCTTGCTAGGAAGAACCTTGTAACTGCTCATCCAAAAGTAGTTTAGGTTTCAGCTTTAGTACAGAAGATGGCTTCCAGTAATATACAGGAAAATACATCAAATGCAGTTTAAGATGTTTAAAATAAATGAGAAGTTGGAAGAATATATTAAATGACAAAAGGCTGGATAATAGTAGAACCTTTGTTGTGATTCAGATGAGCAGAAATTAGATGTCGAAATATTGACGCAACATGAGGCTTCTCAAGAAGACACATTTCAAAAGACAGAGTCAGAAAAAAAAATTTTTTTTTTTGCTATACCACAGAAACTGGAAGGAATAGACAAGCAATTTTATAAAAGTACAAATAAGTAGCTGGACTAGTGTCCCACAGCAGAGTTTAACATCATATGTATGCTCCACATCTGGCCACGAGAAAGCAGCTGAGACCTACATTACTTATGCTACAGTCATAACAGTAGAAAGAGATGCTGCTAACAAAACTGTGGGAGAAGGGAAAAATATTAAACACTTGTGACACCAGAGTGTTTGTAGAAAATGATTTTTCTCTGTATATCAAGGGATATCGAGAGATACAAGTTGCTGTAATTAGTTGTCTTTAGAATATTTTTCATGGAGGATCAAAGATATTTTTGGATGCAAAAAAAAAAGGCTAAGGGGAAAATAAAAAAAAATGTAGCCAACAAAAAGTGAGCCATCAAGCTGAAATAAACTCTTCTTCTCGATTTTATGATAATAACAAACCCTTTAGAGAGACTTTGCCAGTAAAACCGTTTCCATTGTTCCAAAGGAAATTGCTTGAGTAACCAAAAAAAAAAGCCCAGGAAGTGACTTGAAGAATTAAAAGTACACTGGACTTGAACCACAGGCCTATGTTGGGAGATTGAGATGATCAGAAGAAGACTAGCAACAATGAATAATGGCACAACCTTTTACATCTGTTACACTTTCTGCCTTGGGCTGCTTACTGCTCTGACTTACCATAATAACACCCCTTGTGCGTTTGCAAAGCTGACATTCACTCTGCTTCTCATGCTCATGCTTACCATGCTGGAGGCATAGGTTCCTGACCTAGAGACTCCCCAGACTCTGGAATAGACTGCCCATACATGTTAGCAGAGCGCCTCTTTGGCCCTCTTCAAAAGGAACCTTGATGATTGAATAGGAGGTAGGAAATTCGCCCCGGGGATCACTTCATTCACCCTGCTAGACAGGGGTCCAGGGAAGTAAATATTGTGGGAAGAAATAGCCAGGGAATTGTTATGGCTAGGCTTGTATAGGCCTTAGGGCCGATAGTCGAGTACCAACCTATGAGCCTTACTTTAACCAGGATTATATCTCTTTATAAACTTGATATTTTCTGTGCATTTTACATGGCAGACATCATTTGCCACATTTAAATTAATATTTTGATTCTTTATTAATTCTGACCTTCCCTGGTGTGGCTTTTTCTAAAGTAAGATTCACTTCAAGTTGTAACTTTTGAGACATATTGATGAAGGCCAGTCTAATAAAATAACTCCAGTTTACTCATCTTTTATTGCATTAAACCACATGTTCATCCAGTTCATGCATGTGCTTTACAAAAGCTTTAACACAATCACCTTTGACTTGAACACATCTATGGAAATATGCACTGTTATGTAAAACATTTCTTTTTGGTACAAAATGTTCATCAATGTTATTGACTCGTGTAACACTCTTGCCCTCAACAAATGAAAAGGAACTTTATATTGCCCCCACTTCTTATGCCTTTGAATACAACAAAGTATTTACCTGAATTTCTTCTCTTTGTCTGACTTGATCATTACTCTAAATTGTGCAAATCTTTGCCTCCAGGCAGGCCAAGCAAATGATTTTGAGAATTCAAAAACCTGGGTTAAACTTTGTCATTTGATGGGTTAAATGCTACAAATTGGAAAAGTAATCATTTTAATGAGGTAAAACAGCTTACTCTGAGCTCAATGGACACTACTTGGTGTGGTGAAGTTTTGTCTGAAATGGTGTTTCCTTTTTTAATTCATCAAGAAGATCCAGTCATGTAGAACAGCATTACTATAATACATTTTTACAGTATATACAGATGCAAACATTCCTACTTTACTTATTATCACATTTATGTGACTTAAAAAAATACCATTTTATTGATTTCAGGATCATGCAGAGGTTTCAGGTAAAATTCCACTGCATTGCTAGTTTGTCTGTAACGCAATGGTGCAACCTTATTAAAAGTACATCAATTGCATTGGCTTTTAGATTTTTTAAGGATGTGAATGCACTAGAAAGATTACAAAATTACTCCCTAAATACATAATAGAATGAGAAATAATTGATAAGAAAAAAAGGCTTTTGGAACTGATTTTTCATTAAGATTTTGTTTATGTATCTCTCTCTCTCCATCCAGCCATCCATTTTAGACCAAGTTAGTCTCTTTAGACTAGTGGCTCCTTTTCAGGGGTGACCTGTAGTAGTAATTACACAAGTAATGAAAATTTGGCCAGGGCATCGGAAAACTTCCCGTTCTTTTTGATAGGTGCCTTGGGAGCTTTGGCATCCACCTGAGCTACCACCAACTCAAGCAGATGGGACCCTGATTTAATGTCTGATCCCAAAGAATTATCATTCCATTATGTATTTAGTGAATAATTCAGGTAACTAAAAACTCATGTCCTAAAATTATATATGTGTATTGTGATAAAACCAATGGAAAACCAGGAATGAAATAATTGAACAATTAACTTCAAATAAATTTAAACTGTGTAGTGGCATAAATAATGGAATAAGCTAATGATATATATGCAAGAAATAAATTTCAGTGGTGGGTGTGACCCATGGGGTAACTAATCATGGCCTGAATAAAAATACACCATGCTGAGTACCCAGCAAGAATTATTGTTACTATACAGTGTATTTGTTTATTTAAAAAAAGATATTTAAAATTCTTGTAAGTAAACAGTATGGAGCTAATTTTCAGTGGGGGTGAGTGAGTGAGTAAGTACAGACTGTTCTGCTTATTTTCCCCTGAGTGAACACACAGCAGTAACTAAATGACAGTGTGCCCATTCACACGTAACGTGCTTTTGCAGTTGTTTCACCAAGAGCCTCAATGTGTACATTATCCAGGTTTTTGTGTGTTTTTTACATTTCCAGTGTAATACACGATACCACTGTCAAGGTTCGTGTTTTGGAATGTATGGTTCCCTTTTTTTCTTTTTACATATATTAGTTTTATTCTGAAATTGATACAGAATATATAATAGCAGAAAGTTTAGATTATGTGGAGAGTCAGAATATTTCTGGGATTTTGATTCAGTTGGCTGTTTGTCTCTTCTGTTAGGTAGGTAATTCTGTATTTCGCATTGCTGAAGAACTGCAAAACAGCCATTCAAATGACAGGATTCTGAGAATTCTGCCCAGTGAAAATTCTGAAGGTATTAAGAGAAATGTGGATATATGTTTTTTGACTTTCAGGAGTTTGGAATGTTAGCATGATGGCAAGTTAACCCTGGTCTAGTAAATGTGTATACAGCTTGTAATATGGCTATATTTGAAAAATTCTTGGAAAATCTCTTTGCTTCTCCAGAATTGCTTTATGAGTTTTAGTAGACAATTACATTCTTACCACATTTTAGCACCTCACAGGAAATTCTGCACCTCAGCATTGTTCAGAGTGCACTAAATATTATAATTATGAGAAAGATTAATAAGTCAAAGAATAGCATGTACATTATTCAAATTTTACTGTTATTCTTTTAATCAAGGGTAGATGCTATAGCAGTATACATAGATTACTGTGGGATACATAGTGAAATACCCACTCACAGAACATTATCAGTTGTTCATCACTGAGCAGCTATTTAAAGAAAATACTGAGGATCAGTTAGCACATAGAGGGGGGAGACAAGCTGAGAAATTATTGAATGTGTACAGCATCAGCAATTTACCTCATGTCTTTTATTAGAGGAAGTACTGAGAATCTAGAAAAAGAAAATGCAAACAGGAAAGATGAAGAAAAACAGAAGTTAATGAATGTATACTGCAGCAGCAAATATTTACCTTATGTCTTTTATTTAAAATTATCCCTTAAAAGCTACAAATCTTGTGTGCAGTGTCTATGATGGTCTTATTGGTAATAAAGACAACTATTCCATCTTAATTAAATTTTAAGCTTAGCCAATTTCCTGAATTATGTTCTGGGAATGTTGTCAAAATTCTAAAGTCCATGTCTAAACACGTTTTGTATCAGTCTCTCAGGTGTACACAATTAGAATTTTGGACATACTGCTGCATACCCAGAGCATAATTCAGGAAACTTCCTGTAAGGAAACTCACCTCCACAACAGACTTGATGTCAGCAGAATGCCCTGCCCACTCCGAGGCAGCACTGAGAGCTGTTGTCTTCTTGGTCTCTAAAAGAGGAAGACTCCTTCCCAGGATGGGCATGTCATCCCTTCCTTGTACCATCAATGGTCTGAGCCAAGAATCAAATTCAGGTCATCTGGGCCATAGTTAGAGCTTTATCTCTCTGCACCCTGGCACAGGCTGTCTTTCATCTTGTCAATTATTCATTCCAGAGAGTAATACCTTCATATGAAAAAAAAAGGTATTTGTGACTGTAACAACCATTGTTTATGTTGATAGAGATTTTGTCGGAATTATTTTATCCTGAAACAAGATAAGCATATTATTAAAAATGAAATATGCTTACTTTGATAAACAAACATGTCCAAACCTTAATGTGCAAAAGTCATCCTAGAAAACACCCTGAGCCATTTTTGTTTAGAAAGTCAAACACTGTTACAAAACTTTAACATCTCAACATGTCTTAAAAAATTGTAATGCTATTGTTTATAAAGTATAGGTATTGGTAGATGGAAAGATAAATGTCCAGCTCCAGTTTTCTATAAATATCATAAAAGAACAAGAGTTTAGGCAATCAGCTAAGTGCATTCTTAGACTGATAACTGAATACTTCCATTTCACATTTTTAGGACTAAGAGTATTCCCTTTGCAAAGGGAAAGTTAAAGTTCAAGTTAACTCATTGACACCTACCAACAGTCATTTCTTTAGGTGCCACATTTTTATCTGCCAGGAGGCTGGATAGCAATTGCTTAGAGCTGAGAAACAAAAGCAGAAAAAAAACATAATTTTGCATTTTTTAATGCTGTTGTTCAGCTAATGCCATTTTAACACATAATGTGTTTACTTGCACAACTGACTAACAAAAATTCCATACAACACTTAAGGTAATGTAGAATGAAAGTGATGGGTGTGGTATGACTTTCAAGTGCTGGTTGGCTTGAATGGGTCAAGACAGCCCAACTAGTGATGCAAGTGCAGTTAACATCACAGTGTGGTGTATATATTGTCTGCTAATAAATATCTTTCCTGATTGTCTCCTAAATGTGTTTGCTTCTTAATATTTTCCCCTGACAATAGTCAGCATTTTCTTTTCTTCCTACCATGGTAAGATGGACCATATCTTAAAGCAGTGTCATATATGAAAAAAAAGTTTATGCATTCATTGCTATTGTTTATTTCCTTTAAAAGACTCTACTAGACATATTTTATTATTTATTTCAGAGCTTAGTTAAACCTGCTAAAAAGGTTTCCTTTTATCCAACGTCTTTTTTTTTTGTATACAGTATATGGTAATCCATATATCCACAACCCCTTTTCCCATTTTTGCACATGGGGTCAGGGTGTCACTGACTTCAACAGTGACAATCTAGAGCCAAGTTTCACACATCTGGATGGCTGGCCCTGCCGTTACTGCTCTTCCATTCCATACACCTGGTAAATTATCATCAACTGTACTAAAACATTTCAAAGATTATACAGTTTCACTGCATTTTAGAAAACAATGAGCCATCTGATAGGCATCCTAGAAATTCTTGTTCCACATATTAACTATTTAAAATCTTTATATATTAACATTTTGTTTTCTTTGTATTCCTATATGATGTACTGTTCAGTGAATTGGGTACTGTGTTCATAGGTTCATAGCAGTTTACTAGGCTAATGGCATAACAGCCTTTACAAGCCTAGCCAGTAATACCCAGGATATGGCAACATTGTACTTTAACTCCCCAGATATGGGATGGGGTAGTCACAGGGGTAGTGGGTCTTTGGGTGTTGGAACCCTGAGTCATTTTAGAGACTGCATCTGTCCATAAGGGACATGGGCAGTACCTAGGGAGTGAATTTACAGTTCTCCTTCCACTTATCCAAATTCTTTTTGGAGAAAGAGAGAGAGGGATGGGCTTTGTTTTGTGAAGATGGAAAGTTTATTTGATTCTAGATTACGAGATCAAAAAGACCGGAGAGCAAATGGCTTAAACTTCAAAAATGCTGTACCTCGAAGTCGCTCTTGTGAGGGGCTGTGCCCCCACACACCCCACTAATTATATATACCAACTCTGAGATCACCCCCCACACCCCCTGCTAATTATATATACCAACTCTGAGATTGCACTACAGTGTGGAAAGGGCAAATTTGACCATCTTCACTGTACTGCATTCTCACTAAAAACACATAGATGAAAGGCATTTCCAATGTTAAAGCTTATCGCACTTCAACCTGTTTGATTTCATGATAGGAACGCATTTATTCCATAAACAAGGTAGCCTTTCAACTCTGTCTCTCCAGAAAGTTCTGTTAGAGTTACAAAAAAAGGTTTAGGTCCATTCACCATATAACCATCGTATACTTTTTCTTGCAAATACGTAACATTTTCATCAGGGCTGGATCAGAGAATGCATTGTAGGTCAGGCGTAAGTCCCCTCTCAATAAATGATATGAGATGGAGTAAAGTGACAGGACCTTTAGTCGGTCCACATAAGACGTGTCTTGGCTTTATATTTTTTTAGTGAGAAACATCTGGGGCCACTTCAGTTGGTGTAAGTGCCTCCTTAGGTACATGTAGAAGGGAGAATTGTACTCAATTATTGGCCTAATGAAGGCTGTGTACAATGGCACTATGATTTTGACCTTTATGCCATCCCTTTACTTATAAGTTGAGCAACACAGAAGGCTTCCTCACTATCATAGCTACCTGGTGGTCAAAGTTTAGGCTACTATCTATCTGTGTTCCTAGGTCCCTCACTACTGGATCTACTTTTAGGGGTGTGCTATCAATATTATAATTTGCAGGGATATCTAATTTACTGAATGGTATGAGTGCACATTTTTTAGCATTTAGCCTCAAACCATAGTTTTGCCACCAATTTGTCATTTTTAGCCATCTTTGTAGGATGGCAACATTATCTGGGGATCCGCCTGTCTAGACAACATCAGTGAGTCAGTTCACTATCCATCTGACAATGTAGGAGTTTATGCCTAGCTGAGTACGTTTATCTATGATTCCCAAGTGGAGAATTGTGTTAAAAGCTTTGGCCAGGACTAGATGAGTGATGTGTACCATTTTACCCTCATCCATGGCCCTGGTGACTTTCTTGAAGAAGTCCACCAAATTAAGCAGGCAGGGCCTCCCTTTGACAAAGCCAAACTGGGTCTGGACCAGTGTTTGGAGATTTTGTATGTCATTATTGATCAGGTCCATGATAATTCTGTATATGGCCTTGCAGATAAGACTGATCAAGCTTATGGTTCTGTAGTTCCCTGGATCAGTTGATGGGTCATACTTGTGCAGAGGGCTGCAATCATCCATTTCTCTGGACAAAGCTTGTCCAGAGTCTGTGGTTAAAGAGGACCTGATAGATTCTGTATTAAGTTATTTAAGAAACATCCTGAAATATTGTTGGGACACACAGAGGCTGTGTCTTTGGCTTTAGCAAGCACAGCAAGGACCTATTTCCTCGTAATGACTGGTAGGGGGTTGATTGCGGGTATTTGTTTGGATGAGGTGGGAGGTGATGAGGGGGAGTTTTAACTGAACTTGTCGGCCAGCAGATTTTCTGTAGTTTCAGGCTGGCAGTAAGTATTGCTGTTCATGATTAACTCTACACATTGCTGACCATTTCTCCTGAGGATACAAACATGAAAGCCTTATGGTCATCTTTCATCTGGAAGGCTATCTTTTCCTCATAATTTGCTTTGTCAGATCTGACCAGCTCTCTAGTTTGTTTAGTTTAGACTGGTGAGCGACTTTTTGCACTGTTTTGTCTGTTTCTTCTTGGCTTTAGAAAGGATTTTGTTCCTTTTTCTGATGTTATATTAGGGGTTCACCAGGGTGGTTTATTTTTGCCAGTAATCATAGGTTTGACTCATAGAGGTACTGCTTCCTTTATGCAGCTATGAATGTGATTAAACAGTGGTTTTGTGTACAGCACAGAGTAGACCTCAGTGTCATGTTGACTCAAAGAGACTTGGATGTTTAATAAAACGTCACTTAGTATAAGGTAATTGGCCTTAGCAAAGTTCATAACAAGATTGAAGTTTGATGGGGACTCTAGGTTAGTTTTAATACCAAAGGAGAACATATTGTAGTCAGATCTTACCAGGGAGGAGTTAATGCATGGGAGGGAGCAGCATCTCCCACATGCTCATGATTATTGGGTATAGGATATTTGTACCTCTAATTGGGGGGCTGACTAGTTGCTCCAAAATATTTGTGTTGATGAAGTCCAAAAACATCTAAGAAAATGAATTATGAGTCATGTAAGTCTCCCAGTTTATGGAGGAGTAGTAGAAGTCACCCATAAGTATGGTGTTAGGCTGAATGTTAAGAGATTCCAGTAGGTTTAGGTAGAAGGTGTGGTTTTCCAGACTCATGTTATGGGATCTGTAGCTAGCAAGAATATGATAGGGGTCACACCTATGGGTAGGTGGGCATGGAGCAGCTCAAGTGAGTCATGTTGTTGGACCAGTCTAGCAGTGTACCTGTCCTTTATGAACACTGAGATACCTCATCCCTTTGTTTTACCCTTAGCTGAGGGGGGAGGGTTGAAACGTATGTAAGGCATTGTAGTTGTGGTGCTGTCCATTCTGCTACTGCACATATGTCTGTATTCTCCAGGGTGAGAAGTGCTTCCAGGGAGTGCAGTTTTTTTTTATTTAAACTCCTAGCATTGAGCAAGCAGTACCTTAAGGTGGCCATGAGTGACTTTTATTTTTTTTTTATTTTGGAGGGTTTAACAACTTGGCATGTCCTACAAAAGGCAATATGGGGATAGGTAAAATTTTTTATTCAAAAAATTTTATTTTATAAATGATACTAAACATTTTAAAACAAGACCTCTTAGGGAATAACAAACAAAACAAAAAATAATAAAATAAACTATTTACAATATATACGAATGCCTGAAATGATGAAATTATACATTAGTGATAAAATATAAAAAGCTGAATAAGTATGAGAACTTTCAGAAAGAGTTTGAGTCCATTTGAAGTATCTCAATAAGTGAAAAAAAACTTCTCCAAGGGTTGTTGGTGAAATTCTTCAGGTAAATTCTGATCTCTTTAGTATTGGTTTCTTTAAGTGCCATTTCTTTCACAAGAGAGAGAAAACTTCTATGGTTAGGGAGGTGATAGAGTTCCATTTTCTGGTGATGCATTTTCTAGCAACTGCTAGTGTTGACCATAGTAAATATGAGTTGCCTTTGTCCAAAGTATAACCTTAATTTACATTAAAAAAACAAGAGATTTATTCAGTGAGAATGAATCTGAAAATAAGGATTTAAAGAAATCATCTATATCTTTCCATCAATTTTGTCATTTAGGACATTCATAAAAAATGCATAGCCAATCTGCTTTGGAGACCTCCAAGCATCTCCAACAAGTAATGTTTTTAGAATTTCTGAATTTGGCTGTTTTATAGGGAGTTAAGAAGTCTCTATGAAGGAATTTCCAGGTAGAAATATTCCAATATTGGGTCTAGGATGTGAATTTAACACAGGACAAAATTTTAGATTTTTCCTCCTGCTAAATATTAGGAGAATGACCCCTGGTGATGTAATTCCAGTATTTTTTTATTCACACAGGTCTTATAACTATTTTTTTTATTCACACAGGTCTTATAGCTTGCTAGGATATTGTATACTTTAGATAAGATGGTATCAATATTAAAGCTTTTATATAAAATTTCATGTAGATAGGTGATTAACATAGCTCTGCTTTGATAAGATGAGTTATTGAGTACCCTGCAGAGGTCTTGTGAATAGGTTAGAATGCTTTGTAAGAGTAACCAGTCTTGGGTAATAAATCATATTATTTTAAGAGCTATTGAGTATCTAATATTTTATGATCTTTTATACAGTGTTGCCAGCAAATAAAGTTTTTAGATTCCCAAATGCTGAGTATATCCAAATGTAGTTTATCAGAAAAAGTTTTATGTAATTTTGAAAGGAATTAATAATTTAACCAGATTTTGATATCAGCATTAGAGTAGACAATTTTTTAAAGAATTGAAAAGAATTTCAAGGAATTTAACTTTGTAGGTTTGGCTATATTATATTGGGCAATATAACAAAGGAAGTACCAGAATTTGTTAGTATGTTTGTTTACAGGAAGTTTGGTTAAGGAATTATTTTCATTTGATAACATAGTAAGGTGAAAGGACTTCCAGTTGGAATTGTAATTTGGATCAACCCAATTTATAATAACCTTGAATATCGATGCTCTGATGTAAGATTCAATATCACGAAACTGTATCCCACCCTGATCCCATGGTCTAATATGACAAAGAAATGAAATTTTATTTCTCTTAGGAAACCATAAAAAGTTTAGTAGTAATCTATTTATATCTTTAATGAGTTGGTTTCCAGGAGACATATTAAGAGCCTGAGTTATATATAGAATTTTCAACAAGAGAATCAGCTTAATTAACTGTAGCCTATCCTCAATAGAAATGAATAGGTTGTTCCATTTTAGAGAATAATAATTCATCAAGTTTATAATATTTTTATAATTTGATTCAATCATCTTTTCTATGTAGCTACACAATACTATAACTAAGTAATCAAATGAGCTTGTTTGCTTACCAGTGATATGTTGATTGAAGGACCGAGTGTTTTTTTCTTTCCATTTAGTAATACGTGTTTAGGTTTCAATTTATTAAAATGAAGACCAGAGATTTCCTGAAAGATGTTCATGACAAAGTCTAATTCTCATAAGAAAGTTGAATTAAAGTAAGAAGAATATCATCAGCAAAGAGCATCACCTTAGCATTGTAGTTATTATAAATGTCAATACCCATGATCTTGAAGTTATTTCGTACAAGAGCATGATGGATTTCAATGATAAGAGCAAATAAGATGGGAGATAAAGAGTTTGAGTCCATTGCCATTGACTATGACAGTCTTTATTGTCTTTTATTATGGGTGTAATCCTTGCTTGGTGCCTTTAAATATGGGAATGGATTCTGATGAAAAAAGGATCTAGTTTGACATAGGCTAGGTTATTCCTGTATATATTTTTCAGAATAGAAATAAAGGAAGGTGGGAATACAAATAATTCCAAAACACTAAAGAGATAGTCCCATTTAACAGAATCAAAAGCCTTTTCAATATCTAAGCTAACCAGTATAGCTTCTTCCTGTTCTCTGTTTAAAAATTCAGTGAGAGTTAGAATTCTTATATTATCATCATGGGTATGTCTCATATATAAATCCTATTTGATCATCATTAATAATACAAAATAATGGGGCTTTGATTCTGTCAGCAAAAATGGACATGAATATTTTACAGTTGTCATTTAGAAGAGAAATGGGCCTATACAAACTAAAATATTGACAGTCTTTATTGTCTTTTATTATGGGCGTAATCAAAGAGTACCTCCAAGAGGGAGGGATGTTATTTTGTGGCTGTACTTCAAGTAAGGTTTTGTGAAAAAAATGAGATGATGGTTGAATGGAATAATTTATATACTTCTATACTTATGCCATCTATTCCTGGGGCTTTGTTAGGCTTAAAACTTTTGATTTGTTTAATTTCATTTAATGATATTTGCATCTCTAGATCAGATTTTAGATTCTCAGGAATTTTTCCTAAGTTAAGAGAAGAAAGATCAATTTTAAAATAATTGTTTTCTAAATTTAGTTTTATAATATTTGAATGTATCAAGGATGTCACCTATATCAGATACAGTTTTGTTGGTACCTTCATGTAATAGTAGTAATTGTAGACAATGTTATTTGAATTGGATTGGATCGTAGTTTCTACTGCTAGATTATGCATATGTTTCAATGTTAAAGCATAGGAGTTTAATTTTAACCTTTCCAGAGCCAAATTTGTTTTGAGTTAGGATGTCTGACTATTTCTTATTTAGTTTTATTTTCTTTTTTTGTCTGGGGAAAGTTGAGCGGTATTAGCTTTAAGTGTTAGAAGTTGAGATTGTATATTCTGCAGTTCTGAGTCCCATTCCTTCAGTTTATTTTTAAATTATGTGACAGTTTCAACACATATGTAGGCTTGTAATGCATCCCAGACCATGATTATTTTAGAATCAAGTATATAATTGATCTCAAGGAAGAATTATAATTCAGATAAGAGCCAAGGTTTAAAATCTTTACTTTTGGTTATGTAAGTTTGTATTCTAGTTATAGGTGTTAACCTTTTGTAATATGTTTGAAATTTGAGATTAAGCAAATCATGATCAAAAATAGGTTAAGAGAGAATTGTGAAAGATGAAATGTTCAATCTTAAGTCTTTAGGGACTAAGATTTTATCTGTTCTTGAGTGAGTCCTGAAGTGGTGGTCCATATGGTAAAATCTTAAAGAGGTAGAATCCTTAGAACTGAAAATATCATGTAAGTTAAATAATGCAGTATATTTTTAAAGAGTTTTGCCTACCTTGACCTGGCAAAGTCATTTGACAAAATAACCCACTCAGGCATTGTTGATAAACTCAAGAGGTTAGGTACAAACCCGTATGTCCCCCGGTGGATAGCCAACTAGCTCACAGACAGGACCCAGGTAGTTAGAATTGGGGAGTTCACCTCTACAAAGAGGCCATTCACAAGTGGAGTGCCTCAGGGATCAGTCCTTGGACCGCTCGTTTTTGGCATTTACTTCTCAGAAGTCAAGGCCAATGTCAGTGGTCTCTGGCTGACTAAATTTGCTGATGATTGCAAATTAGGAGCTGTCATTAAATCTCACACTGACACAAATCTTCTTCAGGAAGGGCTGACACAAACAATTGGTGTCAGAGCCATGGACTAAAACTAAATGCCAAGAAATGCATAATAGTATCCTTTGGGAAGTCATCCATCCCTTGTAGCTATCATATTAACAACACACCGCTTAGAGTTGATGCAGTAGTCAGGGATTTAGGGACACACACAGATAGTAATCTAGTTTTTGATCATTACATGTCTACAGGGGTGAGGAAATCATTCTATGTTGTACAACTTATAAACAGAGGTATGGTATCTAAGTCCAAGGAAATCATTGTTCCACTGTACTCTGCATTCATCAGACATCATTGAGTACAATGCCGCCTTTGGTATGTACCTAACCAGGCATATCCAACAACTGAAACATCCACAGAAGTTCCTCACTAAACGAATACAGGGCATAAGTAATATGTCCTGTGCAGGCCGCCTCAAGGCCCTATCCTTGTATTCTGTCTCCTACAGGCTTTTGAGGGGAGATCTATGCCTGGCATACAGGGCATTGCCAGACCCCACTCTGATGGACCTCCTGCATATCCACAAAACAAACAGTACCAGAATTACCTGTTCTAAAGACTTAAACTTTGCCTGTGATATAAATAGGACCTGTTGGAGAGATAGGTATGTATCACAGAGGCTAACCCTTCTATAGAACAGGCTATCCAATCCATGTGAAGCAGAGTTCCTCCCTAACCCAATTCAAGTGCAGTTTGGACAATTGGATGGAAAACTGAAAATTCATCCCTGGTGTGGCACCTATGTCTCTAATGGACACAGGTAACCTGTAAATGGTTCATCTCCCAGGTCCATGCTTACACTTATCAAGGCTATCAGAACTTGTCAGAGATGTGGGATGTATGGCTAGGCTTAAAAAGGCCCGTGTGTTAGTTAGCCTAGTAAACACCTATGAACCTATAGAAGTGAGTCTAAGTGGTCAGTTATTTGAAGTATCAGAATTATCTAAGATGCAACTGAAGTCTCCCCCCAGTATCCCAGTCTAAGATTACCCTTATATGTATTTGTGATAAGATCAAGATGATTTTTAGCAGTTTTGATCCTAACCTTGGAAACCAGTAAAGATTTACTAAGGTCCAAATTGTATTATTACATTTTAGAATAAGCATGGTAAATAGTCTATCTGGGTCTTCATACTTATGTATTATTTGAGGAATTACAGTACTTTTCTTCCATAAAATCATGAGCCCCCTCTTCTTTGTTGAATAAAGATGAATGAGCAAGTGTTATATAATTTCTGGGGTTCCGAATATATTTTTTAATAGTTTTAAAGTGAGTTTCCTGCAAAAACACAACTTGTAATTTGTTATTATTCAAGTATCTTAACAAATGTAATCTTTTTCTTGGATTGTACAATCCATTAATGTTTAACAAAGTTAAGATTAATGCCATTGATTTATATAAAGGAGTTTGCAAGAATATAGTTAAAATATTCTGTTATAATCCAAAAACATTTTCTTACATGTAAGAAATTAAAATTATTAGCAACTAGGTATAATATAAATGAAGAGTGAGAAGATATTTCATTAAAGGTAAAAATTGTGATTTCAGGCCTATAGAAAAAACTTAACTCAAAAAATAATATGTAAAATGTAACAGTAAAGATAAAAGTTTTCCAAACATAGATGGAATTATAAAAATTCCTAGTCTGATAGATATACTATGATCCATCAAACTACATTCCATAACTATACCAGCCATACCTTGTGGCTCTACGAAGTCTTGTAAAGGAGACATATTGTGTTCAAATTGAAATACGTTAGAACCATTCAGTCTGAACATGAAAAGAACTTTAGCTTATGAGATGCCAGCTAAATCTTGAAGAAACCTTTGTATGAGGCTTTGAGTAAAGTTAGAAACACTGTTCTTTGTGTTCCATACGTGAGGTTAAGTTTAGTTACACCAAAGGGATTATTAATAGTAAATAAACCAGTATGCTATGAATTGCATATAGTAAAGATACTTTTCCATTTTAAATAGAATCTTCACCAGTAATGCTGATAGTAGTTGCAAAATGTCCCCTCACATTCAAATGGCTTAGAGACAACAAAAGGAGAATTAATATTATAACATCTCTACAAAACAAGCTCTAATTACCAAAGTCTACATTTCCAACCCAATTTAAATGAAGATAAGTAAACCTCCAGATGACTGATTATTTTCTAGTATCAATCACTGATACTTAAAGTAAAAGTATTTGGCCAGAGTTACCAACAGTGTTATAAAACAAGAGTCTGTGCAGTGTCATTAGTTTTCATCGGAAGCAAAGGTTTATTGGAGCATCCTTCTAATACATAGTGAATATTAGATGGAATAAGACCGATCCTCTAGATGGCTGTATAGTCAACTCCCAACCTAAGTCTCATATATATCCCTTTTTCCACTTCCACTTCTTTTGGAAATGCAGACTTTGGTACCTCAAATCTATAGACTAGACATATATATAATATGCAGGTATTGATAATTCATTAAAATTATTACAGACCTGAAGAAGTCTAGAAGGATGAAAGTGGTCTTTAACAATAGTTTATGAAAATAGAATATGATTTTTACAATTGATTTTTTACATGCAAAGTGTATATGTATATATTTATATATTTTTTTTGATTGCCAAATGGACTAAGGTTGATATATTTCCAGCCATGTAGTATATTGTCTTGGATAAAATCAAAGACTTAATAATCTACTGAATAATCTGGTTAAATAAGAGGTACCACATCAGTATAAATGTTATTTAAAGTACATAAGGGTTATATTATTATGACAGCTACTAAGTAGGGCAGGACCAGCTCGAATGTCACACTGATGGGGAAAGGGATGTGAATTTAATGTGTACCAATAACACTTTGTTTTACAGCACAATAAACCACTCCCTTATCTGATAAAAAGTATATTTATATATATATATATTTAGAAAGCTTGTGAGGAAACTATTACTCTATTTTTGTTTTACTTGGATCGCTTGTCTGTGTAATTAATAAAGGATTTTTGAATGGAAACAGACTGCCCACCTTGCTTGGATTACTTTCAAATACTTAGTAATTCTGTACAATTATATACTTTTTATTATTATTATTATTATTTTTTTTTTACTTAAGACAAATTTAAGTTTGCTACTTCATACAGTGACTAACTAGAGATATATGGACTGAAAATCTTCCACACAGAGAAGAATCTTACACTGTTTCATTAAAATTATTTCCAGTCCAGTAGAACTGGTAATCTAGTAAACAGCTATTGATTAATAAAGTAAAAACAAAGGCAAGGTGAAGAAGAAAAAAAACAGGTAATTGAATTTCCAGATACAAGTATCCCTACTTCTAAGCTTAACTTGTAGATAAATGTAAACTTTGATTCTTAGTTTTATCAGAACAATAAGGGAAAACTAAAATAGTAGGTAACTTCATAATACATTTATCAAAATATACACAAATATAAACTTGACTAAGGTGCAGTAGGTTTGGTAACATGGATACTAGATGACAGAAGAAAAACAAATTGAAAGGACTTATTAGTGCAATAGTACATACAACAGTTAATTCTGACAACTGGTGTAATTCTCACCTTAACTAGTGGTAGCTTTAAAAGCATAAAACAGTACTTTTGCACAGTATTCCATGTGCATAATTGTAAGTCTTATATGTAAAATTCCGATTCTAAAAAAGCAAATAATTTTCTTCTAATTACATTTATGACTATTAACAAGTGCCACTGAAGGGAACTAGGGGGAATGGGAGAACCATTCCCAAGTAAAATCAGCTTATATTTGATTAAATGTGGTCAGTAATTCACATGCAAAACTTCATTCATAAGGATAATGATTAAGTAATTCTTTCACACAACAAATAAAGATTATTCATTAGATGTTTCTAATGATTTCAGTTAAATCATAGCAAAAATTGCTTATTTAGGACTAGTGGTGTACCACAGTAATAGATGCAAAGCTTATTGACAGGGCTTTCATTTGGTCCATGCAGGGCATTTTTTATGCGTTGTATCCTTTTAATAAGGTAGCTCTGCTGGTGTTCCTCTTGTTGCTTGTGTCTGGACAGATGCATGCCAAAGGGAGCATTATATTCAATGACTGTCCTAATGAGGGCTTAGTAAAGGGGGACAATGACATTCCTAGATCTAGACATAATCACTTTGTTTATAAGCTTTGCAATATGGAAGGACTTTCTTTTAATACTAGATATATGTTGGTCAAAATTGAAGTCACTGTCCACATATGTTCCCATATCCAGAACAACTGGGTCAACTCTTTGGGTGACATATTCTTATTACTTTAGCTGTTTTATGGAAATAAAACTCCATGATGAGTTCTTGTCTAGGTAATCTTCAGTAATCACAATTTGAAACTATTTTCTTTAATATCCTAAGTAAAGGGGCATCTGCAGACCTTCAATAATGCAAGCAATGATGCAATATACCAGCCATTAAAAAAAGCATATCCATTCTCTATGCATCCCAGTTTACCTCAAGTCATCAGTAAACACTTCATGCAAATTAAGAACTAAAAGTAGAGTTGACATATTAAAAAGTAATAAAATTACATACTTGCCCACCTTAGAGATAAGGAAGGGGATTATTCTACTCATCAAGGAACGTATCTGTTATATCTAACATCAGGAACCTCCGTGATGGGTGCTTGGTTGAATCCCAAGCAATTACCGCCATGGTGGAAGAAGCCCAAGAATGACATGAATATATAGCTTTTGTATACTGATTTCCCTAATAATCTAACTCCAAGTCATGGTTAAAATAATACTTGTTGAGGTGTGAACTGAAACCAAGTTATGACACTAGTGCACTGGCCCAGTAATCAAGGAGCCTCAATCCTCATCACTAACACCAGTGAGGGGTGTCCACATTGGGAAGGATAACAAATACACAGTAAAGTACAATTTCCCTTAAGAGCACATAGAGATCACAGTCAGTCTGGGATTGGTTTCTCCCTTTCTCTCCAGATCCCCAATAAGACTCCCCACTGGCACAGCTATAGGGTACAGATCTCAGCTGAGTAGTCAAGCCAAAACCTCCAGAGACCTCTCTGCCCAACCAGTGCTTCATGTCCCTGCCCAAGTAGCTGACACACACACTTTGATATATGGTTCATATACACATACACACAGACTCTCCTGGGGAAGACTGGCACATGTTCTCCAGCTAATCCCCCTCCTGTCAGGCTATAAGGCTATAAGGTAGTAATCTACTGCCACCAACTATTCTTATCAGCTACTAAAAAGGCCCTTACCAAAGGGTGTCCAATTATTACTGTACAATATTATTATCCAATAAGTGTGATGAACAGCAAGGTTTATTTGGAGTGGCTTTGTACAGTATCACTGTATACATGCAGTGTACTCTAGAGCTTAAATTATTTCTACACAAAACAGCCACAGTTGAAAGGTTTAAAAATATTTAATAATAAATAATAAAAACACAAGACAAATCTTCTCAGTTCAACACAGTGCTAGTCAAGAATTCAGAAATCACAGGAAAATGCTTAAAATAATACTGTAGAATACTCTGGCATAAACATCAAAAACAGCTAGACTAAATTTGACTGAATTCCTATCTAAGAACAAGCACAGTTCTAAATAAACTTACATATAGAGCAAAGGCAGAGTACTGGTGAGTAGATGTTCTTTAGATAAAATCCAAAATGCTCTGATTCTCTCTCTGAGAAAGTCTTAAAATATTACATCACTGCTGGCTCATTTTAGATTACATCATCCTCATCTGGTTCCCAGGCTAACAGAAACTCAGAGTTTTAACATTTCTTTGATCTTGCACCTGGCCAGGAAACTACATCAATAAAATACATTATATATGTAAAATCTATCAATTAACTCTGGTCTCAAAACAATAGAAGGAATTCCTCAGTTCAGACATTATGTCTCCCAGCTTTGAGATCAGTCATACAATACTTGACTTATCAGCTTTCTTCTAGCAGAGTGCACCGTGGTTACATTTTTGAAGTTCAACATTTAACACAGTTTTCTTACATTTAAGAGGACAAGCCTGTGGATTATATTCATATTTCCAAAAAAGCAAAGCCAGCACCAACAAGAGCGTATAAACTTTCTTTTATTGTGGCCACACCAAATAAAATCAGACTAGTTTTGGCAACCAAGCCTTCTTCAGTGATAAAATACAAAGCGTAAGTCCCTAATACTGATACCATGATTAATTTTCATCAATTAGACAAACATTCATATTTAAAGCAACAGGCATCATTATCCTCAGGGCCATATCTATTACATATGATCATTTAACCCTGGGGAAAATAAACCCACAATTTAATGATCCAACCCTTCTCCTTTCTATTTAATATAGCATGTCATCCCAATTGATTCATCCTATCCCCCCAAACTTTATCAATAACCATAAAATGGAATTTAGCATTGTTATGTTTCAATGTATGTTTACACAAAGCATTTGACATACGCTTAGTGCGAATGTCACAAAGATGTTCAGATATGTGTACACGTATAGACCTAGACATCTGCCCAACATAGAAGGCATTACTAGAACATTTCACCAGCCAATCTGACCCACAATTAGCAAAAAAAATCTCTTCTCATAAACCTTACTGGTGTTCTTACTAGAAAATTGTTTGGTTTTTCGCATATATTTACAGGATGAACAATGTCCACATGGGTATGAAACAAAAACTCTTTCACTAGTCACAGTACCCTGATATTCACTATTTTGATCTCTATTACCATGTTTATAGTTATTAAAATGGGAAGCTAAGGTACGTCCTCTTCTATAGGAAAATTGACATCTGGGCAAAAGTAACCCAGACAATTCCTTACTAGCTAACAAAATATTCCAGTTTTTATCTATAACCTCCCTAATGACATAATTTCAGCCATACATGGTAATGAACCTAATGGCATCCACATCATCCTGCTTCTTATGATGATATACAAGGGTATCCAACCTGTTTTTGCCAGCTACCCATCTCTTGGCTGACCTGATATTATTAGTGTGGTACCCCCTAGCCAAAATTTTTTCAGTAAGATCATCCTCAAAATATTGATAGACATCTGGGACTTGGGTATATTGTCTATACAATGGCGGGGATGTAAACATGTAGCAAATAACAAATTATTATATTGTGGATACTTACGATATATTTTGGATGCCAAAGTATTGTCACTATCCCTTGTGACTGTCACATCCAAAAAATGAATCTGTTGTGTATCCACATTCAGGGTGAATTTTATCCCCCATTTGTTTTCGTTCAAATATTGAACAAATTCAGACAAATAATGTGCCCCACCCCGCCACACTAACCAACAATCATCCAAAACTCTTCTCCAGATGTTTATATCAGGAAATATATATTGTGCAAACTGTCATAAATAAGCAGATCCTCTAAGTAGCCCATGAACAAATCAACATAAATGAGGGCAAAAGATGTCCCCTTTGCTATTCCCTGAATCTGCCAAAAGCAGTCGCCATGAAAAAATGTAACATTTTTGGTCAACACATGCTCCACCATGCACAATAATAGGGTATTAAAACCCAGGGGATAGATGTCCGCTTTATCCAACCAATATTTAACAGCTTCTAGTCAAGTCCAATGTGGAATGCTTGTATACAGTGCTGTTACATCTAATGTGCATAGTAGCCAATGTGTCTCCAACTGAGAATTTTCAATAATATTCAGAAACTCCGTAGTATCCTGAATTCTAGCTCTGACTAATTTTAACAAAGGCTGCAAATGTTCAGTTAGAAATGCTGATAAAGGCTCTGTCAAAGAGCCAATGCCAGACACTATTGGCCTACCAGGTGGTTTATTCAGGTTTTTATGAATCTTGGGCAATAAGTAAAGGATCTGCTGCTGAGGATCATCCACTGTCAAAAGTTTAACTTGTAAGGAGATAACCCCTTCTTCACAGGCCACATCTAAAAAAGTATCTATCTCCTTCTTGAAACAAAAGGTGGGGTCCAATGGCATTGGCATATAATGTCTCGCATTACTCAACTATCTGCGAGCCTCCAAAATATACTCCTCAGTATCCATCATCACTACTGCCCCACCTTTGTCTGCTGGAATGATAATATTTTTATTCTCTTTTAAATTCCGAAAAGCCTGTTGTTCATCCACTGTTAAATTTTGATCCAGTATTTTAGCTTCACAATTCCTAAAATACAGATCTTTAATGACTGATTCTTAAAAAATGGCCACATGCTTATCCATTGGGGCAAAAATTTTGATTTCCGAAAACAGAACTCAGTGAAAAAATAATTTCAAATTCAAAGTTTGACAAAAAGCCAACACTCCATCAACCACACTATCTTCATTGACAAAGAAACCAGGTATATATTTAAGCCCTTTACTGAGTAATTGTTCAACTGCTGTGAGATTTACAGAGGAAATATTGTGGACATTGTACACCGTATTTATCGATGTGCCAATGTCTGTAGTAACATTTGTACATTGTCTATATTTTTTATGTTTTCTACCACCCCAATGTCATCTAAACCTAAAGGGTACTCCATACCCCTCAATTTCTTTGTACTTGGTGACCCCTGATTGAGCATTTGCTTAACATCCATGGCTGATGAATCTTCCCCTGAGGTGCTGCTATACTCTGTGCCTGATTTTTTCAGAATCGACCTAGGTCTCTTCCTTTTTGTTCTTAAGATATTACTCCCTCCCTCAGAAAACTTCACACTCTTCCTAAGGTTAAAACGCTTCCCTCTTTCATAATCCTTGACATCACGGTTATACTTTTGAAGTTTTTTACTTTTTAGAGATTTCTCTATAACCAATAGATCTTTAGACAATTTAGTTAAGCATTCTTGATAACAGGTTTGTCCCTCATATAGTTTCAAATATTCACATACCTGTTGTACATCTGTACAATTTTTATCAACTATCTGTTCATAATATGAAGCCAGTATGTTGACAAATGTCATTGAGGCATCCTGCTGTGCTTGTGCCCATTCATAGGTAAGTGTGTCATCAGCCATACTAACACATGGCACTGTCCGAACCCTAAGGCCCCTAGGTGCAATATTCTTGGCCTGATAGGCCTTAAACAGTTTCAGATGCCACACATTGGTTCATAGAGTCACCATGCCCTTAGTTAGCTTGTTAAATAATTCACCACATTGGTCATCCATATGAGGGGCATCCACATCACTCCGCTGCCCCCCAGACCTATCCAAACCAAACGCATGTAAATCATGCTTATCTGCCAAGAGGCCTTGCAATAGAGTAACCAAATCCATTACTAACACCAACTCCACAAGTTCTAAATCAAAAGTATGTTAACTGGATTCAGGTTATCTGTTTATCAAAAAGGGAATCTTAAATACTGTTACCCCCTTAGCAAACATGGATACCAACCTATCAGATATGGGCTAGCTTCATCTACACATTAACCAACTGTCATTAGCATCTACTATCATGTTACACTTTTCTCATACAGCCACTAGCAAAACCTAACTAATGTGGGTTAGAACCAAAGTTATACATCCTTAATCTATTATAAACGATTGTTCCCTAATATATGTCTGGAACCTAGAACAAATAGATGGATAAGAAGTGCTGATTGTGACAAGCTGATTTTACTAACAGTGACCCCCTAAAACAACCAGTAGCAATGTTAGTTATTTAAAGAGCAACAACTTTCCAAAATTATATACAAAAAAATATATAAAAAATATATATGCATATCATTCCAATGTTTGTATACCCCTCAGGGGGATGATATAAATCATGCTGTATAGCACAAATATGTATAATGTTTAGCTAAAACTCTTCAGTAAATCTGACCAATATTGTCATCCCCACCATAATATACACAAAACAAAAAGGTTGATATACATAGGAAAACAGTTGTTGAATTCAAATATCTACACACATTGCCCCTCAGGCCACCATTGTTCTCACAGCAATTGTTCTTAGTCCCTCCAACCAGACTTCAACGAGTCTTCTCTTCCACAATCCAATCGAAATAAAGTTCTGCCACTGGCCAGATGAAATTGCACTGGA